>NW_017672953.1:14499-27126 GCF_001879085.1 Nicotiana attenuata
CTGTATCTGTACTCCTTTGTACTGTCAGGTTCATTCTCTTTAATTCTTGGACTTAAATAGGTACGGGCGCTGAATCTTCCGCATAGCTGCTCGTTCCTCTTTTCATGCCTCTGCTCGTGCCTGTTGCAACTCGTACCTCTTTGCTAATCATAATTCCTTGATCGATCCACGTGTCATGACACGTCATCTTTATATGTAAACTCAATTTTTCCCAATACAGATAGTCCCCCCACTTGCTATTTATTCATCGATTGAATATTTGGGAAGAGGAATTTCTTTAAAGCAAGAATTTTTGTCACCATTATTGCTATGACAGAATCGACTCTCCAATTGTCACTTCTAATTAATGTTCTTGACACGTGTTATTTTTTCATTGGTTCTGCAATTCTGCAGCACTTTTTAAGGCTTTTTTTTTTATGATTTCACTGTATACGAAGCGTCAGTTGTCATTATCACCCTTCCATCATTACACCTTTTCCTTTGACGGTTGCTTCTTAGTATAAATATAACTTCTTTCTTTGTCTTTATCATATAAAGTCTTGTGAACATTCAATTTCTCAAATCTTTGTTTGCTTCTTCCTCGTATCATCATGTCTTCATCAAACCCTAACCCTAGTAAGGTCTCCATAGTTGATAACTTCCCTAACGCTCCTAGTAGGAGCAGAAGAGGAGGTAGACTCCGTAATTTAGGATCTTCATCTGCACGCGGCTTTTCTGTTCCTTCTCCTAGTTCTGGTCCCTCTTCTAGAACTAGAGGTTCTATTTCTCAAAGATCCTCTTCCACGGATAAAGATTCTTCTGAACCTCTTCGTGAACCTTTAGTAGAAGAGATAGTTCCTGCGGAACTATCTTTTTATAATGATAGAGTGTCTCTTAGGAATCAAGTAGCTTCTTTAGATCGGGCTGATATGCACCCCACTCAAATTATTGAAGGTTTGATTCCATTAATTCGTACTGACTGCCACTGGAGTCAGAACTTTCCTATCATTATTCCTAATCCAAATCAAAGAATTACTTCTTACTTAACTGGATTTTCCTTTGTCTACACGTATCCTTTCACATTAGGATTTAAACCTGCTATTAACCCCGTTATTCTTGAGTTATGTCGCTTCTTTGACGTTTGCTTAGGTCAAATTGGTCTAATAATATGGAGGGTCGTTGCCTGTTTGAGGCATTTGAGCAACTTATCCAAGGTGCCTTTTACTTTCCCCCATCTGATTCACCTTTACTCCCCTAGGCTTTTTCGTAATGGTGTTTTTACACTAGTAGCCAGGAGCAAAAGAGTTTTAGTTAGCCCCGAAGATGACAAAGACCGTGGCTGGTATGCCAGGTTTGTTGCTGCCCCCACTATTGGTTTAGTGGGTGAAGAAAACATTCCCTTCACTGAGAAGTGGAATTTTGCACGTAAGTCTTTTAACCCTCTCGTACCTTTTTCTTCAATTTATTGATTTTTATAACTTTATTTTTCTTTTTCCAGCAATCATGGGAACTGTGGACGATGTCCCCAATTTCCGTGATTGGGTAGAAAAGTTGTTGAAAATTGCACCAATGGATGGTAGATCTTGGAAGACACTTTCCCATTGATTTGGTTGGAAGGTGAAAACTCATGGTAAGAGTTTTTATTTTATATATTGTTATTTTTTTTATTTTTGAACTTACTTCTATCCTTCTTTTTATCAGGATTTGCTGTTCGAGGAGTTACTGCTGAGGCGGTCGCGGCTTCTCGTATCTCTTTGGAAAGGGCCCAAGAAATAGTCTCGGATTCTTCATCAAAAAGAAAAGTCGTTGTTAACCAGGATTCCGAAGAAGAGGAAGACGGGAGTGCCTTGGTAACAAGGCCACGGGCCCGAAGACGTATTATTTTTGATGACGAAGCAGAAGCATCCCCCCTCAGTTCTTCTCCTCTCACCGCGCCTATTGAGGCCCCAGTTGTAGTTCTTGATGATGACGTTGCTCCCGCTGCTGCTCATGATTCAGTTGAGCAGCTTTTTATTAGCAGGTTTGGTAGTGAAAGCTTAGGCCCAGTTTCTGATGAAGCTCCCCTGGCTTCTTTTTCTACTCCCGTGTCTGTGATTCCTTCTTTGCCGGTCTCGGCTGTTTCTGCTCCTCCCCAGGCTACTGTCTTTACTACTTCTACCGTTCCTCCTTCGACAACTCCTCCTCTGATTTCTCACCATGTAGAGGTTGGCTCCTCGAGTGGAAGTGGTGCCATGGGGCAAGTGATTATTGAAGTCCCCGTTGAGGGTAATCTACTAAAGAAATCAGGTCAGGAGGACGTGTGGCTAAAGCCCTTAATTGGTCCGATTGAGAAGGCTAAGTTGGAGAGCCATAGTTCCTTGACATTAATGAATGACATTGTGCATTGTTCTTTAAAGGTATTCCCCTCCTTTTACTTTGTCATTCATTTTTTTTATATAGAATTCTCATTTCCTTTCCTTTCCTTTTCTTAGGCTAATCTCATCAGCACAGAGATGATAAAAAGAGTTACCCTCACAGAGCAATTAATGCGTGATTATCAGTTGGAGGCATACAATTGGAAAGAACAGTATGAAAGTCTTCAGATTGATGTGGATTACTTGGAAGAAAGTAAGAGTACCTTGGAACAGTAGGTACGGGCCTTGACCTCAGAATTGGGAATTGCAAAGGCTTCCTCACGTCAGGCAGAAAAAGAAAAGGCTCGTCTTGAAACCTCCTTCCCCGAGCAGTTGTCCAAGGCAAGTGAAGAGATTAGAGGACTGAAGGTTCTCTTGGATAAAAAAGAAGCTTATGCCGGTGAGCTCGTGCAGAATTTGTCTCAAGCACAAGAAGACCTTCGAATTTCTTCCGAGAAGGTTTGTGCCTTAGAAAGTTTCCATGCCTCTCTTCAAGCTTCTTACACATCTGCCTTGGCTGAAAATGAAAAGTTAACTAATGAAATTGCTGATTGGGAGAGGGATTATGAGAACCTTGAGGATAAGTCTGCCATGGAAGTGAGTTGGGCGTTTCTGAATTCTCGCCGTGATACCCTTGTTGAAGCTAGCCGAGAAAATTTTAACTTGGAATCTGAGTTAGCTAAAATCAATGAAGCTATTGAAAAGGCTCAGCAAATCCAAGACTTTCCTTCACCCGCGGCTGAAGCTTCTGCAAATGTTGAAGTTGATACGTGTATCCCAACTCTTTCAAGCCCAGTCGAGCCTGTTGCTGCAAGCCAAGCTGATCCTACTGTTATAAGCCAAGTTGATCCCGTTGCTGTTGATGCACCTTTTTCAGTTCCCTCATCTTCCTAGTGATAAGTTTAAGTTGTTTGAATTCTCTCTTTTTTTTTTCTCTTCAGGTACCTTTTGGAAGGTTATG
Source organism: Nicotiana attenuata (assembly GCF_001879085.1). Classification (NCBI taxonomy): domain Eukaryota; kingdom Viridiplantae; phylum Streptophyta; class Magnoliopsida; order Solanales; family Solanaceae; genus Nicotiana; species Nicotiana attenuata. The sequence continues at coordinate 17,833 of NW_017672953.1, forward strand.
TTTAAAACCCTTGGTTTCATTTGAGGGTTTGCTTTTGAAAACTTAAGTCCCCAGACCTTTTATGGGGCAGTATGTATAAACAATTTGCAGTTCCTATGACTAAGTTCTTACTTAGTCTTAAGCTTTTTAATATTTTAGAAGTTTTCTCATTATTATCTTGAACTTCTATTTAATTTATTCTTGCCTTTATTTCTAAGGACTTATAGAATAATCTGCATTTTTATTCTTAGAAAATGCTTCTATTGTCTTCATGAATAACTAAATTAAACATGAATTTTATAAAAGAGGGCCCTTTTATATTCGACACTTAATGAAGAAGACGTCTCAACTTCATAATGGTGTTAACATACGATAAAAGAAATAGGAATATACATGTTTCTTTGAAATAACTTTGACAAGTTTTTATTTGAACCTTGTCTAGTTTTGAATAATCACTTTACATGTATTTGAATTACATCTATAACTTTCTCGTAACTGTTTTTCTTGTAACAGATTTAAAGAAGAAGAAAAAATAAACACGTGGTTTTTATTTATAACCCGTTTCAGTACATAGCCTTTACCCTAACTATAATAAGGTTTTCTTTGGCCTTAGCTCGTGACTTCTGCACTTGTCTTATTCAATGAGTGAACTTTTCAGGCTTAATCTTTGATTTTTCTCAATCTTCTTTGCCTTTATACACATGCCTGTGTATATTATGTAGTCCCCCAAGTGTTTGAGTGTTGAAGTATGAAGCCTCGAGCACTTGATTATTCCTCTCATTTGGGCCTTTCCCTGAAAAAGGAGAAACACACGGGACTCGGAGGTGCGATTATAGATGAAGACTGCTTAACCCGTTTGTATTTCTATCAGAATATTTGTAACCCTAGGCCTGGAAGTTTAATGTTTTCCACGTGCCTTGCAGGTCGTGACTCATCATTTAGTACGGGCTAGCTTTTTGCCTATCATCTAAAATCGTTAGTAAAATTTTAACAATTCAAAAATAGAATTTTGAAACAAAGATACCTGACCGTGGGTATTTGTTAGAAGTAGTATCTCTTCAAATGAACAACATTCCAATGTGAAGGTAATATTTTGCCATCCATTGTTTCCAATTTATATGCTCCTTTACCTGCAATATCATGAATTCTATAGGGTCCTTCCCATGTTGGACTTAATTTTCCTGCGTTAGCTGCCTTCGTAGATTGAAAAACCTTTTTGAGCACGAAGTCCCCAATTTTGAAGAATCTGAGGCGTGCCTTCCGATTGTTGTATCATTCTATGACCTGCTTCTGTGCTGCCATTCTTATTAGTGCTGCTTCTCTCCTTCCTTCAAGTAAATCAAGATTTACACGCATTTCCTCATTATTAGACTCTTCTGTTGCCTGTATAAACCTTGCGCTTGGCTCTCCTATCTCAACAGGAATTAAAGCTTCTGCTCCATAAACCAATGAAAATGGTGTTTCTCCTTTACTTGTTTTTGTTATTGTGCGATATTCCTATAAAACACCAGGTAGCACTTCTGGCCAATTTCCTTTTGACTCTTCTAAACGCTTCTTTAAATTATTGATAATGACTTTATTTTTTGATTCTGCTTGCCCATTACCCACCAGATGATAAGGTGTAGATGTAATCCTTTTAATCTGCCAACTTTGAAAAAATTCTGTGATTTGAGCTCCTATAAACTGAGGGCCATTATCACACACGATCTCCTTTGGTACACCAAATCGGCATATAATATTTTGCCAAATGAAATCTTTAACTTCCTTTTCTCGCACCTGTTTGAATGCTCCTGCCTCTACCCATTTAGTAATATAATCAGTGAGTACGAGCAAAATTTTTACCGGTCCTTTTGCTTGTGGTAATGGACCCACGATATCCATTCCCCATTTCATAAATGGCCACGGTGCGATGACTGGATGTAATAATTCCGCAGGTCTATGCATATTGTTACCGTACCTTTGACATTTATCGCATTTAGCCATGAAACTTTTTGCTTCTTCTTCCATTTTAGGCCTATAATACCCTGCCCTAATTAGGGTTCTTACCAATAATCTTCCTCCGGTGTGATTCCCACAGTGCCCCTCGTGTATTTCTCTCATTACATACTCCGTTTGAGAAGGTTCGAGGCATCTGGCTAAGGGACCACCGAACATTTTACGATATAGATTGCCTTGCTTTAAGCAGTACCGAGCAGCCTTTTTCGAAGCACATGAGCTTTTTCTTATCATCAGGGACGGTACCATACTGCAAAAAAGCAACAATCTCATTTCTCCAATCCCAAGTTAAGTTATTAAAATTTACCTCATTCTTATTAGGGTCAAGAACTGAATGAAATAAATGAATAACTGAATCATTTGCATCACTCGCCACATCTGCCGCAGACTCGAGATTAGCCAGGGCGTCCACTTCAACATTTTCATCCCTTGGTATTTGCATAACTTTCCAAGTCTGGAATTGCTTTACCAGCTCCCGTACCTTCTCTAAATATTGTTGCATTCGTGCTTCCCTGGCTGTGTAAGTCCCCAGCATCTGGTTAACCACGAGCTGCGAATCGCTTTTGATTATAATTTGATTAATGCCGAGTTCTCGTGCCAGTTCTAAACTTGCAACCATAGCTTCATACTCTGCTTCATTATTAGTTATAGAATGGCATTTAATAGCTTGTCAAATGGTTTCACCCGTAGGTGGTACCAAAACAATCCCTAAACCTGCACCTTTTACATTAGATGAACCATCAGTGAATAAAGTCCAAGTTCCTGGGTTAGCTCCATTGAACACCTGTAATTCTTTATCTGCTTCTAATTGCATCCCTTGGCTAAAATCAGCCACGAAATCAGCTAATACTTGAAATTTTATAGCAGTTCTAGGTTGGTATGTGATATCATATTTGCTTAACTCTATAGCCCATTTAGCTAACCTTCCTGATAACTCATGCTTATGTAAAATACTGCGTAATGGATAAGCAGTTACTACAGCAATAGGATGACATTGAAAATAAGGTCTTAATTTTCTAAATGCCATGATTAATGCAAGTGCAACCTTTTCTAGTTGAGGATACCGCGTCTCCGCATCTAATAAAGATTTGCTGACATAATAGATCGGAGATTGCTTACCTTGGTCCTCACGGACTAAAACAACACTTACCGCTACTTCTGAAACAGCAAGATAAATGAGCAGTTTTTCCCCAATCTTTGGTTTTGCAAGCAATGGCGGATTTGATAAATACGTTTTCAAATTTCTGAGTGCCTGCTGACATTCTTCGTTCCATTCAAAATGATGAAGAGCTAAAAAGAATTTAAAACACTTTTCCGATGATTTAGAAATGAATCTCCCCAAGGCTGCAATTCTTCCCGTTAGCCTCTGCACTTCTTTTTTACTTGTAAGTATGTTAGGAATTTCTTCTATGGCCTTAATCTGCGCGAGATTTACTTCAATACCACGATTAGAAATAAGAAAACCTAAAAACTTACCTGATGTAACACCAAATGCACATTTTTCAGGATTCAATTTCATATTAAATTTTCGCAGAATTTTAAACGTTTCAGACAGATGCGATATATGATCTCCTGAATGCTGAGTTTTAACGAGCATATCATCTATATAGACTTCCATAGTTTTTCCCAAATGTTCCTGGAACATTTTGGTTACCAGTCTTTGGTACGTTGCACCTGCATTTTTAAGACCAAAAGGCATTACTTTGTAACAGTAAGTCCCCTTGTCTGTTATAAACGAAGTTTTTTCTTCATCTGCGGAATCCATCTTGATTTGGTTGTATCATGAGTATGCATCTAAAAAACTTAACAACTCATGCCCTGCAGTAGCATCAATTAGTTGATCTATATGAGGTAATGGGAAAGAATCTTTAGGACAGGCTTTGTTAAGATCTGTATAGTCTACACAAACTCGCCATTTACCGTTCTTTTTAGGTACCACAACAGTGTTGGCTAACCAATTAGGATACTTTACCTCGCGAATAGATCCATTCTTTAATAATTTTTGCACCTTATCTTGGATCACCTGATTTTTGAAAGTTCCTTGCTTTCTTTTCTTTTGTTTGATAGGTGGATGAGATGGGTCTTCATTTAACTTGTGATTCATTACCTCCGGTGGTATACCTGTCATATCAGAATGGGACCAAGCAAAACAATCTGCGTTAGCTTTTAAAATTTCAATCAACTTACGCTTCATATCCGGGCTGAGATTGGCTCCTTTGTAAACTTCTTGTCTGGCCAGTGTATAAACAATACTACAGCCTCCAGCTCTTCTATCGTTGTTTTGATGTATTCATTTTCTTCTGGTTCTTGAATGGAATCGGGCCTTGAATCCACATCTGTTCGCCCTTGTTCAGTTGAGGTTGATGTTATGATTTCCTCAACTGGATTCTGTAATTGCTATTTTTCTTCATTTATCGCACTTGAACCTGCCACAGAATTGATGCTCCTGGATATCTGTTGGTCTCCACGGATTTGACATATTCCCCAAGGCGCTGGAAATTTAATGACTTGATGCAAGGTTGATGGAACAGCATCCATATCGTGGATCCATGGCCTCCCGAGAATTATGTTGTAAGCCATTTCCATCTCCACTACTTGAAACTTTGTATCTTTGACAACGCCTTCTGCGAATGTAGTAAGCATCGCTTCTCCTTTCGTCGCAACACTGGAATTGTCAAATCCTGACAAAGTATGCGCTTTTGGTACCAATTTATCCTCTGCTTGCATCTCGTGTAGTACTCGTAACAAAATAATGTTCACAGAACTTCCTAGATCAATCAAAACTCGTTTCACATTAGTGTCATGTATAAGTAAAGATATTACCAGTGCGTCGTTATGTGGAATTAATAAGCCATCCACATCCATATCATCGAATATAATATTTTCTTCTTCTAAAACATGCCGCAACCGCTTTCCGTGGGTAATCGTTACTTTAGAAATCTTATTAGCTGCGGTATACGTCACACCATTGATTTCTTCTCCTCCGCTAATAACATTGACGGTTCTTTAGGGTGAAGGTGGTTTGGGGGGCTCCTGCCTATTCTTCATGTATGCTTGTTTACCTTTCTCACTGAACAACTCGGTGAGATACCCCTGCTTTAATAAATGATCAACTTCACTTTGCAAGAACCTACAGTTTGCTGTTTTATGCCCGTGATCATTATGAAATTCGCACCAATGATTAGGGTTTCGCCTGTTTGGATTCAATCTCATCTCCTTTGGCCATCGCACCTTGTCTCCCATGCTTCTCAAGACAGCCACGAGTTCGGAAGTGCTCACATTGAAATTATAACCACCAAACCTCGCCTTTAAGTTTCTATCATCATCTCGTGACTCACGTGTGCTTCGGTCATTCCCAAATCTTGAAGATGAGCCCGACACTCTATTCCTCGATCTGTGATCATACCTCTGAATATCCTGATTTGACCGTGAGTCTTTTCCCGCAGGTCCCATGTACGGCTCGTACCTGTTTTTACCCGGACCTTTTTCGGTTTCTGCCCGTCTCGAACTTACCTTTTCTTCTTTTTGATGTTGTGAAATAGTATCTTCTTCAATCCTCAGCTTTGTGCTATACCTGTTATAAACATCATTCCATGTCGTTTCTGGGAATTCACGAAGACTCTCCTTGAGTCGCCTCGTAGCTTCTGAGCTTTTTTCATTCAAGTTACTTGTGAATGCTATAGCTTCCCAATTGTCAGGTACGCGTGGTAATGTCATTCTTTCCCGTTGGAATCTGTCTACAAACTCTCTGAGCAATTCTGAATCCCCTTGCTTGATTTTGAAAATATCCTCCATTCTTTTTTCAACTTTCTGAGCTCCCGAGTGTGCTTTGACAAAAGAATCTGCAAGCTCAGCAAAAGAATTTATAGAATTTTTGGGTAAAAGAGAATACCATGTTAATGCACCCTTAGTGAGTGTTTCACCGAATTTCTTGACCAATACAGATTCAATCTCCTGTTTGGTCAAGTCATTGCCTTTGACGCCTGTTGTGAATGCAGTCACATGGTCTCGTGGATCAGTTGTTCCATCATATTTTGGAATATCAGGCATTTTAAATTTCTTTGGAATTAGGAGGGGAGCAGCACTTGGCTTCCAGGGTTGTTGCGAATATTTATCCACATCTATCCCTTTGATCACAGGGGGCATCCCAGGTATTTGCTCTATGCGGTCACTTTGCTCCTTAAGCTGTTTCTGCAATGTTAGAACTAAACTTTGTAAATCGGGATTAACTATGTTACCTGATTCTCCCTCTCGTGATTCACTGGGGATTCCACCACTGCTAGAATTAACAAGCCCAGAACGAGGGTTTTCCAAAGTGGTGGTATTTAGAACTGGTGTTGATGGTACAACAGGTAATTGGCTGGCAAAAGCTTCAAGAGCATTATTGACCTGTTGAGCGATCAACTTCTGCAAGGCTTCATTGATAGCTTCATCGTTGTTAAATTGAGTATTTGCATTTGAATGAGATCCATCAGGAGTTCCTTCTCGAGACCGCCGAGGCGAGCTTTGTGGAGAAGGAATCGGAGTGTGAACATCTTGTGGGTCCCCTTGGAGTTGATGGTTTCCTTGGTTTCCCTGGGTGTTATCGTTAACATTTTACATGATCGTTGATGTAACAAAATAGACAATGTTGAGAAAAAATAGATTATCAGATTCCCGGCAACGGAACCAAGTTGTTTAACCAAAAAATAGAATTTCCATTAAAGCTTATAATTTAGAAAAACGCGGGTTACTGATAATCGAAAGAATGTATAAAAGAAAGCAATTTGGATAGTAAGAATATAATCAAGAGAGAAACAAGTAAAGCAAAGTATATTGAGATAGTGTTTCGTGTCCTTACAATTGCTCAGTTATCTCCCTTTTATAGGTACCTTGGAGATATGTGTTTTGCCTCCGTCATAACAAGGCTATTATGGGCAATTAAAGACATTAAAGATATTAAATGCTATGTTACATAATCATTATATTTAATACAGATTCTCTAACGTTTTTGGTATTTAATGCTCATTAAATACTGTATCTGGACTCTCGTGTGCTGTCAGATTCATTCTCTTTGATTCTTGGGCTTAAATGACTTGAACAGGTATGAGCGTTGCCTCCGCTCGTGCCTCTTCTTTTTCTTTCTGCTCGTATCTATTGCAACTCGTGCCTTCTTGCCAGTTGTAATTCTTTAACCAATCTATATGTCACGACACGTCATCTTCACACCGCTTTAATATATAAATTCAATTTTTCCCAATACAACTACCTCGTCGAGGCTCGGTACTTACCAGTACATGGGGTCGGTTGTACTGATATTGCATTCTGCACTTTCTGTGCATATTAAGAGCTGGTAGTAGCTGATCGAGGGGTCGGCTGCAGATACTTTATTCAGGAGACCCAAGGTAGTCCTGCTGGCGTCCGTAGGCCCTGGCGTCCCCTCCTATGTTTCTACTTTCCTGTTTTCTTTTCTTTCGAGACAGATGTACTTACTTTCAGAGAAGTATTTGTAGTATGTTCGTGGATTGTGACACCAGTTTTTGGGTGGTAACTGTTTCGGTATTGTTAATAGTATGAGAATAACCGGTTAATTATGTACTTTCGCATTTATTTCAATTTGATTTAGTTTTGTTAATTGTAAACTATAACATGTAAAGGAGAAAGGCGAGTAGAACTCTAACATTGGCTTGCCTAGCGAGTGTGAAGTTAGGCGCCGTCACGCGACGATGGGATATTTGGGTCGTGACATCGCCAGAAATATTACTAAAAAATTCAAGATGAAGAAATAGTGACGACGGAAATAGAGTTTTCATAAGGGGTGTGGGATCTCTTAGGATTTATAATCAATCTTTTTACTGTTATTCATTGATGAAATATTAGTTTCTTGCTTTTTATTCTTTTTCGAATGCTGCAAAATAATTAAACTGCATCAATTTTATGGATAGCTTTTCAAATCTTATACCTAAACAAGGAAAATAATATAACTAAAAATTATCACCTTTGCAGCTTGCTAGTTCTGGAAAGGAAAGTTTTCTTTTTCTTCTTCTTTCAGAGCGAGTAAGAAGGATTGAGGGAGGAGAAAAAGTTTCAAAATAATGGTGACAGTGGGACCCGCTTGTCAAAATATCAAAAAACGAGGAGCCTCATACACGTATGACGTAGTGTGCTAGACACAAAGTAAAATTTCTCGTCGGATGCCTATTTAATTAGCAAGTTATGACTAATTGAATCAATTAGTTGAAGTATGTACATGGGTACTCTTTTGTTCCACACTTGTCGGAGCTGTCTTAATCATTATCTCACCTCATGTAATACAATTACACAGTATACTCTTCCATTTTAGTTTATGACACTTTTTTCTTATTAATTTGTTAAAAATAAGTGATATCGTTTTTGTTTCGACATTCTTTTCTTATTAATTTTTTCCCATATAATTTACAGTTTTTGTTTAAAAATAATTTGACCTTAAATTTCCTCTTATCTATCTATATATTATTAAAAGGAGAGGAAAAAGCCCTCTCCTTAAGCCAAGTGGCAGCCTAAAAAAATGCCACATGGCATAATTGGTTACTAATTAGTTATTTAGTTTATAATTAGTTGTTGGTTACTTATTTTTGAATTTAAATACATATAAAAAACGAAAATAAAAAACTACCATATATATTAATTGGTTACTTTATTTGGATTAATAAATATAGATGTCTTATAATTAAATATAATTAAAAAAATGAAAATTAAATATATAAAAAAAACTACCCATTCAAATTGGGTGTCAAATTGGGGAGTAGTTTCAAATTGGAGTTTTAAAATTATTTTAAAATAAAAAATGAAAAATCTATTTATATATAATATACATATAAAAAACAAAAATAATAAAATAAAATAAAAAACTACCATATATATATATAAATATATATATATATATATATAGTAATTGATTACTTTATTTGGATTAATAAATATAGATATCGTATAATTAAATATGATAAAAAANATATATATATATATATATATATATATATATATATATATATATATATATACACATATAAAAAATAACTACCCATTCAAATTGAGTGGGAGTAGTTTCAAGTTTGATTTTTAAATTATTTTAAAATAAAAATTAAAAAAAAAATTAACCTATAAAAAAAACATAAAAAGAGAAGAAAAATTTCCCATTCAAATAGAGAAGTAGTTTCAAGTCGGAGTTTTAAAATAATTTAAAAATAAAAAACAAAATTAAAAAAAATAATGAATTACCAATTCAAATTGGGGAGTAGTTTCAAATTGGAGTTTTAAAATTATTTTGAAATAAAAAAACGAAAAATCTATTTATATATA
>NW_017672953.1:30215-126776 GCF_001879085.1 Nicotiana attenuata
AACGAAAAATAAATATATAAAAAATAACTACCCATTTAAATTGGGTGGGAGTAGTTTCAAGTTTGAGTTTTTAAATTATTTTAAAATAAAAAGCAAAAAAAAATATTACCAATAAAAAAAAGAGAAGAAAAACTACCCATTCAAATCGGGAAGTAGTTTCAAGTTGGAGTTTTAAAATAATTTTAAAATAAAAACAAAATAAAATAAAATAATGAATTACTAATTCAAATTGGGGAATAGTTTCAAATTGGAGTTTTAAAATTATTTTAAAATAAAAAAACGAAAAATCTATATATATATATATATATAATATGATATAATATATATATACATATATATATATATATATATAATATAATATATAATATATAATATAGGAAAGTCAAAGAAATCTATATCTATATATATATATAATAGGAGAGGCGAAGAAATGTTATAATGACAAGTGTCATAATTTCTATTAACAGTATAATTATACTAAATATTGGATAATATAATAAATAAAAATACATAACAAAAAAATTATTTGATGACAATATAAGTCTCTTTAATTTAATGGAGATTTTATTTATTAAAATTTAGACAATATCTATTCTATTTATATAGAATAGGATAATCAAATAATTGTGATATGTAACATCGAAAAATTAACAAAGTGACAAATATTTTTTTAATATTGACCGCGCATCGCGCGGGTACGACTACTAGTATTATTAATGACATATTTTTATTGCCACGAAATTATTAAAATGTCATGACATATTTAAACTTACAAATTTTATTATTATTTTTTATTAAATTTCATACCTAGTCAAATACCACACTATAAATAAATACAGAGGAAGTACTTTTTTTCCAACACGCCTTTACTTGGAAATTACAACATGCATTATTTTAGGACGTTTGAATGGAATAATAAGTCATACGACCTGATTAATTCTTCTTTTTTCCCTTCTCAAAGGTAGTGTTTGTGATAGATCTCTGTGGGTCAAAATCTGTGTTTGGAATATTTAAGCCAATATAATAATAAGGGAAGAATTCCCAAGTCATCGTTTGTCGAGATGCCCCAAGAAGCAGCAAAGTCTGTGGTCGAAGAGTCAACAAGAGCCGTAGTCGAAGCGTCAACAAGGGTCAAGGTGGAGTACCGTTAATAGAGCTGTAACGGCTAGTTTTCAAGATAGGATATTAAAGAGAATATTCTAGTGGATATTCTCTACATTTGTACTATTAAGGTTTCTTAGGAACATGTCCCATATAAATAGAAAAAGAGACAATGATAGGGGCATGTGACATTCTTTTGTAAGAAAATAGATTTGACTTAAAGATTCGGTTCTCATACAAACATCACCTTTTCACGGACATTCTTATTCAAACTTTTCCTTCAGATCCAAGAATAACTTGAATATTCAAGGATTTATCTATCATTCATTGCCAGGAGGAAGATTCGATTATTTCATCCTTTATTGGGTGAATCATTCCTCTTATTTACTTAAATGACATTTATTGTTGTTCATTATTGTTGAATGATACATTATTGCTCCTGATTTCTAGAACATTTATTATATGATATCACCACTATCCGACCAGATCCACACGATAGTTATTGCTTCTTTAAAAAAAACCATCGAAGAATATTATTGTTAGCTAAGATTAACCCTTATCTATATAAATTTAATTATTTGAACCAAGAATTATATTTTTTGTTCAAACAATTTGGCGCCTTCTATGAAAATTTCTTAGTTAAATTTTTAGTTTCCTCTAGATCTACAACTAACACAAGTCAGTAACGTCAAAAAACCCAAGATCTCTTTTCTTTGTGCATGCAAAACCCTACATGGCAGGTAACCAAGAAGAAAGGACGAGAATAACAAGTGAACTTCCCAACAAACCTCATGAATGTCATCAACGAAAGCTGTGAAACGCCAGGTGAGGATACGACGCCCAGTACATCCGCTAGGCGAGAAGGGTCACCTCCCCCACACTGCAGCATAACAAAATCCCGTGGTAAAGGAGCCTCTACATCTGCAGAGGAAGGGACGCCCCAAACAGTGAAAAAACTCCTCGAGGCGTGGCTAACTGATACGCTAACAAGCATCCTCAACAAACCCGCTCTAGGCACGACTAAAGAAACCGTAAGAACTTGCATGATACAACAAACAGACGAGCAGTGCCACCAGCCCCTCCCTCTAACGATAGGTATAACTCACAATGTTATTGATAATGCAGGTGAAAATGCCCACGCTGCCATTCTAAAAAGGATAGAAGAAATGGAGAATTAAAACAAGGCGCTCCGAGATCAGATGAAAGAATACCAAGAACGGGTTGATAAGATATTGGGCCCTCTTAAGTTGCTACCGAAAAGAGACGTCGGTCGGTTCAATGAGCAGTCGCACAGTGATGATGCAACCACGTATCCCACACCAAAGACCTTCAAGATGCCGCCCTACCTCAAGTTATACGATGGCACAACCGATCCTGAAGATCACGTGACTCACTATGTCACTGCCTTGAAAGGTAACAACCTCGCCAAGGAACAATTGTCCTCCATTTTGCTGAAAAATTTTGGCGAAACCCTCACGGGAGGAGCTCTGACGTGGTATTCACAGCTACCAGACCACTCCATAGAAACTTTCGAAGAAATGGCCGATAAATTTGTAATCGCCCATGACGGAGCCAAAAAGGCCGAGGCGAGAGTAAACGACATATTTGCTGTTAGGAAATCCTTGGGAGAGGGGCTAAGGGACTTCCTCGCCCGGTTTAACCGAGTAAGGATGACTCTGCCAAACATATCCGAAAGGATATCGGTCATGGACTTTCAGAACGGGCTGAGTAGAGATTGTTCAAGAGCAACTAGAAAATTGTTGAGTCGGTTGATGAAGTATCCCCCAACCACTTGGGACGAAATCCACAGTGCTTATTGTGACGAGGTCCTAGCAGATGAGGACGACCTCAATGAGCCAACTCACCGACTAACCTCAGTACAAGATAAATCTAGAAAATACTGAAGAGATAGAACCAAAAGAGATCATCCAATTCCGCGACACAACAGGGAAGGACGTCAACCATATATCAGGACGGTCGATGCGCCCTCCCCCCGTTACGAAGGACGCCCGTCTAGACCAAGGTTGGGGACTCATCGAAATGAAAGGGGGATGCCTCCCTTATTATCTACTCACAATATTTGTGTGTCACCTACAGAGATAGTCTACGCTCTGGAGAAGCTTGGACCGAAAGTGAAGTGGCCGCCAAAGATGAGATCAGATCCGATCACCAAAAAGTCCGCCGCCCTCTGCGAGTTCCTCCAGGAACAAGGGCACAAAACTGAAGATTGGATCACCCTAATGCAAGAAGTCGTAAACATGTTACGACAAGGTCACCTCAAAGAACTGTTAAGCGACAAAGGGAGGATCAACTTCGCTAGAGGACGTTAACATCATGGCCCGCCAAAGCCGCCATCACCATCTCGTACTATCAACATGATCTTCGGCGGTGGCGATGACGCCTTTATCAACAGCGTGAAGTTCACCACCACCCATAAACTCAAGCCATCTATAACCCACGAATGGTACGACGAATTCGAAGAAAGTATCATCTTCGACAAATCAGATGCTGACGATTTGACTTTTCCTTATAATGACATCCTTGTTATTAATTTTTTTAATTTTAGATACCAATGCTAAACGCATTGTGCTAGATGACAGGAGCGGCGCGTGCATTATCCATCCCCGAGTACTTACCCAAATGAAACTTAGAGATAAGATAGTGTCGCGCTGCATCACGCTAACTAGTTTTAATAATGTAGTTGAACAGACATCATAGGAAATTACACTCCCTATTTTAGCCGGTGGCGTAACTCTGGAGATAACGTTCCACATTACGGACCAGGCCACTACGTATAACGCCATATTGGGACGACCTGGATACATCCTATGAAAGCCGTCCCCTCCAACATATACCAAGTAACTAAATTCCCAACTCCATGGGAGAAATTCAGTGTACGCGGAGAACAGCTCACATCACGGGAATGCTACCGCATCGCCTTAGATAGCGCGACCACCCAACAGAGAAAGGACAAAGAAAAAGAGGTATAGCAATCAGCAGGTTCGAGGTCAGAGCACAATAAGACTGGGGACAACGTCAAAGACCCCAATACGGTCGAAGCTGTTGGATCGACCATAGATGACCTCGACCCCATTCAATTGGACCTCAACGACCATAGCAAGAAGGCCTATATCGGTTACAACCTTTGAGAACTAGGTAAATTCCGTCAATTCATAACAGCTAATGCAGATTTGTTTGCTTTTAGCCATGTAGATATGCTAGGTATCCCAAAAGGAATCGCCACACAAAAATTAAATGTCGACCCATTCCAACCTTAGTGAGACAGGTCAGGCGTAAATTCAATCCCGTTGTCAATGATGCAGACCACCGGGAGGTGGAAAACTGTTAGAAAATGATTCTATCAGGGAGTCAAGTACCCCAAGTGGGCCGCCAACATAGGAATGGTAAAAAAGAAGAATGGAAAATGGCGGATGTGTGTGGATTTCACAGATTTGAACAAAGCATGTCTGAAGGATTCGTTCCCATTGCCTTATATAAACCAACTCATCGATGCAATGGCCAGACATGAGCTACTAAGTTTCTTGGATGCTTACTCAGGCTATAATTAAATCCTCATGGAAGAAGAAGATCAACAAAAAACCACGTTCATCACCCACTAAGGAACGTATTGTTACATGGTCATGCCTTTTGGACTAAAGAACGTAGGGGATACTTATCAAAGGTTCGTAACAAATATGTTCAAAGACCAACTCGGCAAAACATGGAGGTATATATAGATGACATGTCGGTCAAGTCCAAAAGGGGAGAGGATCATATCGACCATTTGAAATAAACTTTCGACATACTCAGACGGTACAGAATGAAGCTGAACCTGGATATGACTAACAATGAAGCCGAGTACGAGGCTGCAATATTAGGTTTAAGACTAGCAATCAAATATGGAGCGAAACGGTTGAAACTGCGCAGCGATTCCCAGCTTGTAGTCAACCAAGTCACAGGGACTTTCCAAATCAAGGAACAAAGATAGCAAAAATACCAGACCGAAATATGTAAGCTACTGCCTGAGTTCGACAAATGCCAGATCGACCGAATCCCACGAGCAAAGAATGTCGAGGCAGATGGCCTCGCCAAACTAACCACATCTATTACGATAGGAGACAAAAATATGGTCCATCTTCTCAACTCGTCACTAGACCAAGTCGAGGTAAGAACCATAAATGTAACTTGGGACTGGCACAATCGCATTATCGCATACTTTCAGGATGGCACACTCTTGGCGATTAAAAAAAGGCCAAGAAACTAAGAATGCAAGCGGCCAGATACAATATCCTCCATAGTGATCTATACAAGAGGACTTACAGCGGCCCTCTAGCGAAGTGCTTGGGCCCTAACCAAACTTAGTATGTCCTTGAAGAAGTCCATGAAGGCCATTGCTGGGCTCACTATGTCAATCGGGCACAAGTCAGATGCCTCATACGGGCAGGATATTACTGGCCACCATGAAAAAAGATGTTGCAGACTTCGTAAGGAGATGTGAGTAGTGCCAAAAGTACTCTCCAATGATTTACCAATTAGGCGAACATCTCGACTTGGTCACTTCCCCTTGGCCGTTCATCAAATGGGGAATGGACATCGTAGGCCCCCTCCCAGCAGGGCGAGGTAATATATGATTCCTTTTGGTTTTAACTAACTATTTCTCTAAGTGGGTGGAAGCAGGAGCATTCGCTCAAATATGGGAACATGAGATAATTACCTTTATATGGAGAAATATCATATGCCAGTCCGGCCTTCATAAAGAAATCAGTTGTGACAACGGACCACAGTTCACAGGAAAGAAAATAGCTGAATTCTTCGAGAAATGACATATCAAGAGGATACTCTCGACCCCATATCACCCCGTGGGTAACGATCATAGAGTCCTCCAACAAATCAATACTAAACATCATGAAGAAGAAGCTCGAAGATGCCAAGGGATTAGGCCGGAAATACTACCAAAAGTATTATGGGCCTACCAAACAACTCCGAAAATGAGCACACGAGAGACGCCTATTTGGCCTATGGGACCAAGGCAGTAATACCAGTCGAGTTCAGAGAACCTAGCCTAAGGTACTCTCATGAGAGCGTCACGAGTAACGACGAGGGTAGGAGGCAAGAACTCGACGAAGTCGACGAATGAAGATATATGGCCTACATAAGAATGGTCGCCCAAAAACAACAAGCAGAATGCTTTAGCAAGAGCGAAGGTCGGGCCGCTTAAAGTCAGGGACTACGTACTGAAATCCAAAACTCAAGCGAGCAAAGATCCTCGAGAAGGCAAGCTGGGAACGAACTGGGATGGTCCGTACAAAATCACAACAAAAGCAAATAAGGGTTCATTCCAACTAGAGACAATGGAAGGAAAGCTACTACCAAACAACTGGAATATCAACCACCTCAAATACTTCAATGTCTGAGAGAAAAAGCGTCCCCCAAGTCGTACTCTTTTTCCCCTCACTTGAGTTTTGTTCCAGTTGGGTTTTCTCAATGAGGTTTTTAACGAGGCGATGGAGGGAACGCTTCGAGTCGAAGTAAGCGAAGGCAAAGACCTGATTACTATTTCATTGCTAGACCTCTATATACTCTTCAGGTCAACCAATGAAGGAACTAGATAGAGTGGGACTGGAACTGGAACTGGAACTGGAACGCCAGCCAACACCCAAAAGTCTATAAATTTCTCCAAGTATGTAACCAAAGCAACAATGTCAAAGCAATAGGAATTTTATGATTATCAGCACACCTTCTCCATGTTAAGGTTACGTTCGACCCCGCTCGAACAAACACTTATCGGCCCTCGGCCGCAATACTAATGAAAGGTTACGTTCGACTCCATTCAAACAAACGCCTATCGGTCCTCGGCCACAATACTAATGAAAGGTTACGTTCGACTCCATTCGAACAAATATTTATCGGCCCTCAGCCAAAATACTAATAAAAGGTTACATTCGACCCCACTCGAACAAACACCTATCGACCCTCGGCCACACTTTAATAAAAGGTTGTGATTGATCCTGCTCGTACAAACATCAACCAGCCCTAGGCTGCGATTTGATGAAAGGTCACGATCGATTACAATCAGACAAACACCCATCAACCCTTGGCCACAACCTAACAAAAAAAATAGAAAAAGGAAAAACAACGCGTAATCGACTCAAACGCCACGGCTAGCTAAAAGACAAAACCAATGAAGGAAAGAGTGAAACAGGAAAACAATAGAAGAAAAACACTTACACGTACAGAAAGTAAACCATAGGAAGGGAAGAAGAAGCAAAGAACAATTTTGGTATTTCATACTTAAACTTTTTACAAAGGCCCATGAAGACGCCGGAAAAAATAGACAAAAGGTTACAAGTCAAAAATAAAACTACTGATCGCCACCATCACGATCTTCAGTGCCTTCACCACCTTGGTCACCGATGCCCTCACCATCTCGATCGTCCTCATCGTGGCCGTCTTCGCCCTCAAGATAAGCAGTATTGTACCAGGCGTCCTCTTCAAGCCGGTATACGCCCTTATCGTCCCACTCACCGGCCTCAAGTGTAGCGGGATCATACCTGCAAGTAACTCAAGCTTCACGAGCTTTAATGCGAACACCTTCAAGAGCAGCCTCTGAAACGGATCCCACCGCATACAAATTTTTGAAGACATCCACCTGAGCCTCGGTATGAATCCATTCCTCATATAATTCCCAAGGAATGTTGGGAAAATCTGAAGTACGAAAAGAAGATGGTTGTGCAAGTAGTTAGGCCTTTTCAGATTCCAAAGCGGCTACCCGATCATTAAGAATGGAGTTATCCTTCTCCAACTCTCCGATCCTCTCCTCTAGTCGATCTTCTTTAGCTTTCGCCGTAGACTGGTCATTCTCCCGCTCGGCCCGAAGGGTCCTATTCGCCAACTCAAGCATCTCTGACTTCCTCTGAGCGTCCAAATGGGAAGATCCCGCCTTCTCAAAGTCACTCTTCTTCTCAGCGACTTCACCATTGAGGGCCTCCAGCTTAAGCCGACAATTTTCCAATTGCCCGTGCAGCTCGACTACTTGTGCTTGAAGGTCACTCCATTAGGCCTCCACGCCCCTGCTGACCTCAATCTCCTCTTCCCTACTCCTCAACACACCCTCAAAGGCGCTACACTTCTCAAGGGATTTCACTAGCTCATCGTCCTTCTCCTTCAACTCATTGCGAAGGGCCTGCATATGGCCACCTTCACAAAATCGCCTGCGAAACCCTCGGTACTTGCCACTATACTCAAAATACTTGTTTTTCAACCTCACAAATATTTCTCTACACCTCTCCTCCCTCCGAGCGCTCTCAATCTCGTAAATCACTGTCTGCAATCATAAAAAGAAAAGAAGTAAGCCAGAAACAGAAACGCCCCAAAAAAACAAAGACAAAAAAGAGGAGAAGAACAAAACACCAAACACTCACTCTAAGAGCAAGACCGGCAATGCTCCTAGACAAAGTGACGTCATCCAACTCTTTGAAGGTCTTACCCTCTATCTCAGAACAAAGAGCGCCGAGGCCAGGGACTACATCCTCAGTATTCTCTAGCATGTCACAATCTATAGGGATCGCAATGGTCCTTGTAGACCCCTCTAACCTTATCTCAAGTTGGGTAAACCCTTCCTCCATCATCTTTAGGTCGTCCGCATCAACGTCCGAACCCGACTCATTGCCCTCTTCAGCAACGCCTTTGCCCCTCTCATTGGCCGGCAAGGAAGTAGTAGTTGTTGGTTAGGAAGTCGATGTTTCTTCTCGCCTATGTCATCGCAGAAGGAAGGGACATACCTACGTTGGCTTCTATCAACCTCGGAATCTTAGACCCCAGCTTGATATCATCTCCGATGATAATGGTCGTCGTATCACGCAATGAAAAATCACCCTCCATTATATCAACGGCCCCGGCGACCCTGTCACCAGCATCTACATACCATCTCTTACGAGGCACCAAATCCCTATCACTATGCAAAGGCACCTCGTCCTCATTGATAAGATGGAACAACTGAGGAGCCGAGGTTTTTGCGTCTAAATAAGGGATAGATTTAGAAGCAACCGCCATCGAAGAAGGGATCGAGGCACAAATAGAAGCGGCCGCAGTCGAAGAAGGGGTAGGAGCCGAGGACATAGTGGATTTCCTCTTTTGGAACGCGGGTGCGGGAGCTTTTGACCTCCTCAAAGATCCCCTGACCGAAGCATAGGGAAAGGAGAAGGTCGGCAAAAGTAAACCAAAAAAGAAAAAAATAACTAAGTCGCCGGTGAAAAAGTAATTTACTAGTCGAAGGGAGAGGAGGCTCAAACCCCTTGAAAAAACCCGACCACTCACGTATCCCCATTATTTGAGGGAGGAAGGGATGCATTAGGTGTGCACCAGTCGGTCACGTCTTAGGTGTGCACCGGTCGTCTCATCCCTTATGCCGGCAATGCTCTCTTGGCCTTAATTGGCCGGGTTGTGCCTCCGGCGCTTTTACTTTGAAGAAATCAGAGTGCTCAAAGTAAGCCTATGCTCTGCATACATTAGCATGGGATAACATTATAGGATTTCGGTCCTATTACGTTGGACTTCGGGAACGATGATTCTTTTTCTCCCTTTCCTATTCTAATTAGTAAATAAGAGGAAATAGAAAAAGGGGGGAAAAGAAATTAAAAGAAGAGGTAAGTAATAAATCAGCGCTGAAAAGGATTAGAAAACAAAGAAGTCAATATTTTATTAAATAAGGAAAAGTGTTATTTTTTGGAAAAAAGAGAAGATTTTAGCTGCACGAAAAAGGACAGGAGGTCAAAACCCACGACCAAGGCGAGAAAAAAAATCAGATACCTACAAACAAGGAAATTAAGCACTTATGAGTACAATTCCTAGCCTCAGGAAAACCATCGTTGTTGGCCACTACATCCTCGATTCTAATGAAGAAGAAGTTGAACCAAAATTTGCGGTTGGCTTTGTCATCCATCTTCACCACCAAGCACTTGCCTCCTCGGTGGCGAAGATTCAGCATCGTCCCCTCATAAAAGCTAGGGGCGAATAGGTGTATTAAATGTCGAAGTGTGAGTTGGACCTCGGCCCGCTCAGCAAATTTGGTGTGCATCCTTATGAGTTTGTGAATGTACGGCGCGAGATGAGATGGGCAGACACCGTAATAACGACAAAATTCCACCACTAGCAGAAAGAGAGGAAGAGTGTAGCCGGCATGGAAGGGGTAGGCGTAGAAGGCGCAGCACCCAAGATGATGGACATGTACCATATCTCACCCGGCCAGGATTAATTTGACGTGATTGGGAAGATCGAACTTAGACTTAAGCTCTCCCATTCATTCTCAGTCATCACTGTCCGAAAGGTTCAAGGGTCGGCATCAGGCAATTTGGAGAAATCAGATCAAGTATCGGGGTTGCGAGGAACTATCTCCTCCACTGATGGAAAGCTTCCATCCTCGACGGTGACAGGAACATTTTTCACGTGTGGGGGGGAACACCATCGCTAGAGGGATTGCGTTACTTCCCTCACTAGATTTAGAAGGTATGTTAGACATGTTTTAACGAGAGAAAGAGAAGTATCAAACAATGAACTAAGAACAATGGGAATCACTGGAATAGAAGGGAGAGGTGTAAAGCAAGGGAAGAGAAAGAAAGGGATGTAGGGTTTAGAAATAGAAGATTTGGAACTTCAAAATCATACCCTAACATCCCTATTTATAAGGATCTTGGCACTAGGATAGAAACAGTTCATCATTACTGGGCACCAAAATTGAAGTGGCAGGTTCAATCAGAAGTCACACGAGAAACGAGGCAACCCATCGAGAATATGCGTCATAATGACTCATGGCATCATGAAGTCATCCCAACTCGTGGATAGCGTAACTCCAACAAATTGACTAAGAAAATCGAAGCATTTGAAATAAGCGGTCCATGTAGGGCCACGAAGCCAGTTCGCCTTAACCACCACGACTTGTACAGCTCGCTCGATTGCTTCGACCACAACGAACAAAATTCGCTCATTGAACCCGCCTGAAGCCGGCCCCAATAAGCAAAGGGACTAACTGTGTGGGTCAAAATATGTCTTTGGAATATTTAAGCCAAGATAATACTAAGGGAAGAATTCCCAAGTCATCGTTTGTCGATATGACCCAAGAAGCAGCAAAGTCTGTGGTCGAAGAGTCAACAAGAGCCGTAGTGGAGGCATCAACAAGGTCGAGGTCGAGGTCGAGGTCGAGTACCGTTAATAGAGCTGTAACGGCTAGTTTTCAAGATAGGATATTAAAGAGAATATTCTAGTGGATATTCTCTGCACTAGTACTATTACGATTTCTTAGGAACATGTCTCATATAAATAAAAAAGGAAACAATGATAGGGGCATGTGCCATTCATTTGTAAATAACAGACTTTGACTTAAAGATTCGACTATCATACAAACATCACCTTTTTACTAAGATTCTTATCCAAACTTTTCCATCAGATCCGAGAATAACTCGAATATTTAAGGATTTGTCTATCATTCATTATCAGGAGGAAGATCTAACTATATCATCTGCGCTCACTAAGGGTGTGAAGACTCTAGAGGGTCTCCTACAGCCCAGGCGTTATCATAATCTTCAACATAACCACTGCGGCGTACATCCCGATCCCATAACTGTCACTCATAATCAGGCTTTTGTCATTCAGTCATCACTCTCCAGTCTCATACACGGGCTCACAATGCCATGAAAACTAGCCCGGAACAATGATATGATGTGCCAATAAATAACAACTGAGACATGATATGAAATGCATGAATAAGACTGAGTACAGAATATCAATGAAGCTAGTGAGATGATAGCAAGAAACGACCACTAGGGGTCCCAACAGTATCGCCATAAACCTCTAACATGATATCTAGCATGATTTACAGCTCATTTACTTAATCACATGATAAAAACACGAATATCAGCAAGAAAGAGTCACTAAACGGTACCATGGAATGAACCCGATCCTGATTCTCGCGGTGCACACCCGCACGCCCGTCACTTGCCATGTGCGTCACCTCAATACTAATATCATAACACATAGTTCGAGGTTTCGAACCCTCAGAATCAATTTTGGAACCGTCAGTTACCTCAAACCAAGCTAAAATCCTACTCTGCGACGTCCTTGCCTCTCGAATCGGCCTCAAAACGTCCTGAATCTAGACAAAAGTAATACAATGCAATCAATATAGGCTAAGGAACCAATTCCACAAGAAAAATTACTTAATTGGGCACACGGCCCAAAATTCACTCAAACCCGATCCCCGTGCCCGCGTCACAAAATCCGACAAAAATCACAAAACTAGAAAGCCCATTCACTCGCGAGTCTACCCATACCAAAATCATCAAAATCCGACATCAAATGGCCATTCAAATCCCCAAGATCATCTCTCCAATTCTCTTCCACCCCCCCCCCCCAACAAATTTTTCACCCCAAATTCCCAATTTAGACGATAAAAATCAAGATACAATCATGGAACTTAACCAAAATCAAGTGAAGAATACTTATCCCAATCACCTCTCTGAAAATCCCTTTAAAAATCGCCTTCTACCGAGCTCCCGCTTCAATTTTATGATATGAACTCAAAACCCTCGTTTTAAATCTTTTAAATCTGCCGAGATGTACCTTCATCACGATCGTGGAAATAGCCTCGCGATCGCAAAGCACAAACAGGCTGCCCCACTTTTTAATCTTACGCGCTCGCGGAAATACACACGCGATCACGGATAACAACCTCTCAAAACTACGCGAACAGGCCCAGCTCTACGCAATCGCGTAGAGCAAATTCCTTTACCTCACTACCGCTCCAATGCGAACGCGACCTCAGCCACGCGTTCGCGATGAATAGCTTCGCACACCTACGTGATTGCGTAGAACAAACTTACCTATGCCCCCAAATAAGCCTACACGATCGCGAATGGACTCCTGCGATCGCGTACAAGGAAACCAGAAACATCCGATACTAGATATCAGCAATTCAGCCGTGTTGCCAACCAAAAAAACTAAGTCTGTTAACCACCTGAAACTTACCCGAGGCCTTCGGGACCTCAACCAAGCATACCAACACATCCCATAACATCATTCAAGCTTAGTCGAACCTTTGAATCGCTCAAAACAACATCAAAACACCAAATTACCCTCAGATTCAAGCCTAAGAACTTCTAAACTTTCAAATTTCACAAACGACGCCGAAACCTATCAAATCACGTCCGATTGACCCCAAATTTTGCATACAAGTCAGAAATGACACCACGAACCTACTCTAACTTACGAAATTCTATTCCGACCCCAATATCAAAATTTTCCTGCCGGCCAAAATCGCCAAAATTCCAACTCTCGCCAATTCATGCCTTATTCTACCACGGACCTCCAAATCACATTCCGGGCGCGCTCCTAAGTCCAAAATCACCTAACGGAGCTAAGGAACCATCAAAATTCAAATCCGAGCTCGTTTACACATAAGTCAACATCCGATCAACTTTCCTAACTTAAACCTTCACAAAAGAGACTAAGTGTCTCAATTTACTCCAAAACCACTCCGGACCCGAACCAACTAATCCGGTAAGTCAAAATACAACTGAAGAACACAAAAAAAGTAGGAAATGTGGGAACAGGGCTATAACTCTCGAAACGACCGGTCGGGTCGTTACAAAATTATTCCTCTTATTTACATAAATGTCATTTATTGTTGTTCATTATTGTTGAATGATACATGCTCCTGATTTCTAGAACATTTATTATATGATATCGCCAACGTTCGACCTGATCCACACGATAGTTATTGCTTCTTTAAAAACCCCAATTAAGGATATTACTGTTAGCTAAGATTAACCCTTATCTACATAAATTTAATTATTTGAACCAAGAATTATATATTTTGGTCAAACAAAATCTAAGACTGGAAATTGTATTAGTAAATCAGTTGTTTTTCTAATACGCCATATATTTAATTAAGGGCAGATAAACCGTCGTCTACCAAATGATACTACCTACTTCTGCCAGGTTCAGCTGACACACACACACACATATATATATATATATATATATATAGGGATAGCCCGAGCTTCGCCCTGGCGCAACTTAAGCAACCTATATTGTTTCATTATACATTGTGTTACTTTTGATTCTCACTGTAACATTTCGACTTTCTCTTGTGTGAGGTCTCACTAATTTTTCAAATTCTTTGTCATGATTTTTTGTAAGTACTAAAGAGAAATATAAGAAAAATACTACTATTTTAAATAATGTACAGTGACAATATTTGCAAGGACCAAAAGCGAAGTGCGTAAAGTTCTTTATCTTTTGACTTTTAACTTTCAGTTTTCAATATCATATAAGTTCGTCAAAAAGTAGATCGAGTTGAGCGTGTTGTGAACTAAATTATCAGAAAAGAAAAACCCCGTGTCCGAAAAGTGCAAGCCTAGTTGATCTGCACAGAGTTAAAAGGAGTATCCATGAAAATGTTTATGGTCATTTTTAATTCAAAATGAGTTGATAACAGTATTGTTGAAGCAGAATCAAGTGAAACTTTATTAAAATATCGGAAAAGGGTTCAAAATGTCCCTAAACTATTGGAAAAGGTTTAAAAATACCCTTCATCCACCTATTGGGCTAAAAATACCTCTACATCCACCTTTTTGGTTCACTTATGCCCTTTGACCGTTAGGTCAATGCTGAATTAAAAATAATNTGTAAAACTTAAAAAAAAATATTTTACAAAATATTTTTATTTTTTTAAACTAATGCACCAGTAGTCCACTAATTTAGTAAAGTCTTCTTCTTCTTTTTTTCAGTTTTACAAAAAACAATTCAGATTTTACAAAAAAAAATATTTTTTTTTTCATTTTTTCAGTTTTTTAAAGCCTTTTTTTTGTAAAAACAGAAAAAAATTGTATTTAATAAAATATTTTCTTTTTTTTAAAAAACTGAGAAAAAATTTTCAACAAAATATTTTCGTTTTTGAAAAAATTGAAAAAAAATATTTTTTAAAAACGAAATATTTTGTTGAAAATATTTTTTTCAGTTTTTAAAAAACGAACTGTTTTTACAAATTTTTTTTTCAGTTTTTACAAAAAAAAAGATTTTAAAAAACTGAATAAAATGAAAAAACAATATTTTTTTTGTAAAAACTGAATTTTTTTTTGTAAAAACTGAAAAAAAAAGAAATAAGAAGAAGACTGTACTATTGGGCTAAATATCCCTTCATCCACCTTTTTGGTTCACTTATGCCCTTTGACCGTTAGGTCAATGTTGAATTAAAAATAATTATTATACTTTTTGTAAAACTTAAAAAAAAATATTTTCCAAAATATTTTTATTTTTTTAAACTAATGCACCAGTAGTCCACTAATTTAGTAAAGTCTTCTACTTCTTATTTTTCAGTTTTTACAAAAAAAAAAAATCCAATTTTTTTTAAAGCATTATTTTTGTAAAAACTGAAAAAAATTGTAAAATCAAGAAAAAAATGTTTTTAATAAAATATTTTCAACAAAATATTTTCGTTTTTGAAAAATAATTTTTTTTTTCATTTTTTAGTATTTTAAATCATTTCGTTTTATTTTTGTTTTTCAGTTTTTTTTAAAGAAAAAATATTTTTGTTTTTCTAAAAAAATTGAAAAAAAGTATTTTTCAAAACGAAAGTATTTTGGTGAAATCTTTTTTTTTAGTTTTTAAAAAATGAAAATATTTTATTATAAATATTTTTTTTTCTGTTTTTACAAAAAAATTCAGTTTTACAAAAAAAATGCTTTAAAAAACTTGAAAAAATCAAAAAAAATATTTTTTTTGTAAAAACTGAAAAAGAAGAAGACTTTACTAAATTAGTGGACTACCGGTGCATTAGATTAAAAAAATAAAAAATTTTTGTAAAATATTTTTTTTTAAGTTTTACAATAAGAATAATAATTATTTTTAACTCAGCATTGACTTACCGGTCAAGGGGCATAAGTGAACCAAAAAGGTGGATGGAGGGGTATTTTTAGCCCAATATGTCACGACCCGGATTTCCCACCCTCGGGAGTCGTGATGGCGCCTACTCGTAGAAGGTAGGCAAGCCGCAAAATAAAGAATCACTAACTCTTCCATTTTAGCCCTTTTTAACAATTGGAATTAACAGGTAATCAACATTTAAATATTAATGACAAATGAAAATCAAGCGGAAGACTTAATCTGATAAAACAACTAAAGCCAGTACGACAATGCCAACATACGTCTCTACCTAGAATCTGGTGTCACAATATCACGGACTGTCTATGAATGCTACAAGCAAACGTCTGAAAAGAAAGTACAATCTGTCTCGGAACAACTGAAAACAGAATACATAATAAGATAGAGGAGAACGCCGGGCCTGCGGACGCCTGCAGGACTACCTCGGGATCTCTAGCTGGACTGAACGACCCGATCGGTCGTTTTGAGCTTTTGCACTTTGCTCGCCAGTTCTCGGGCATGACTTGCTCCGTGTAGTGTATTATGACTTATGTAAATCATTGTTTTTGGGTTTCAGGGCAATCTGAATGAATTTGGAAGAACAGTTCTCAATTTGAAGCTTGAAATTTGAAAGGTTTGACCAAGATTTGACTTGTTTGTATATGATTTCGGATTGGAACTTTTATGATTGGGTTAGCTCTGTTAGGTGATTTGAGACTTGGGAGCGTGATTGGAATGCATTTTGGAGATTCGTGGAAGGTTTAGGCTTGAATTGGCGAAATGGAGATTTTGGCGTTTTCCGGTTGGTAGGCGAGATTTTGATCTAGGAGACGGAATGGAATTCCGAGAGTTGCAGTAGCTTCCTTATGCCATTTGGGATGTGTGTGTAAAATTTCAGGTTATTTGGACGTGGTTTGGTTGGGTTTTTGATCAAAAGCGGAATTCGAAAGATTTTAGAAAGTTTGGCTTGAATCCGATGTGTTTTGGATGATTCAATGTTGTTTGAGGTGTTTGGAAGATTGGAAAAAGTTTGAATAAGGTATTGGGATATGTTTGTGCTTTTGGTTGAGGTCCCGGGGGCCTCAGGGTGATTTTGGGTGGTCAACGAAGAAGTTGGAATTTTGTTGCAGCAGCTGAAATTTGCTGCTTCTGGTATTTTCGCACCTGCGGATTGGGGACCGCAGGTGCGGCGCCGCATAAGCGGAGAGTTGGCCGCAGAAGCGAAAATTTGTCAGGTGAGCCGAGACCGCAGAAGAGGTAAGGAGACCGCATCTGCGATGCCGCAGATGCGGGTTTTGGCTGGTAAGTGAAATCCGCAGAAGCGGATGTTTTTCCCGCAGAAGCGGAAGCGCAGATGCGCTTATGGGATCGCGGGTGCGAAAATGCTGGGCAGAATGTATAAAAATGTCCCTTTGCGATTTTCAGTCTTTTGTTCACCATTTTGGTGCGATTTTGGAGCTCCAAGCTGTGATTTCAAGAGGGGATCAAGTGTATCCACAGAGGTAAGCTACTTGGGCTTTATACCTTGTGTTTATGGTGATTATTTCATTGTTTAATCATGAAAATTTGTGGGAAATTAGAGGAAGAGTTGGGACATTAGGGCTTGAAATTGGAGAGTGAATATTTAGAGTTAGGGTGACCATGTGAGGTCGGATTTTGGTAAATTTGATATGTATGAACTCGTGAGAGGATGAGGATTCCATTGATGTTAATTTTATCGGATTCTGAGACGTGGGCCGGGGGCCAGGTTGAGCAATTTCGGGATTTTTGATGTAAATTGGATATGTTTGAGTGGGCTCCGTTCCCATAGAATATTTTAATGATTGTATACTAATTGTGGCTAGATTTGGAGCATCCGAAGGTCGATTCGTGTGAGCAAAGGCATCGCGGGCTAGAGTTTGGACCGGATCGAGGTGAGTAATGATTGTAAATAATATTCTGAGGGTTTGAAACCCCGGATTGCACATCGTAGTGCTATATTGAGGTGAGGCACACGCTTGATGACGAGCGTGGGGTCGTTCACTATTGGGGATTGTGAGTTGGTCCGTCCTAATTGATGATTTTACTGCGTATTTGATTGAAATCTTTTTGCTATCATCATTATGTGGGTTGAATGCCATATTTGGGCTCCGTGCCAATTATTTGAACCCTTCGGGGATTGTTGTTGATATTTCCTCACTGTTTTGACTTTATACTTGAACTCAGTCATTTTATTTTCCACTGTTTTCAAAACTCAGCCAAGTTTACTTGCTTTAACACTTGAAATGATATTTCAAATAATATTTTGGGCTGAGCATCATGTTTTACTGTTGTCCGAGTGGCTTATGTGATTTATTTTGACTTAGTAAGGCCGAGGGCCTGTGTTGTGAGGATATCTTTTTGGTCGGGCTGCACGTTGCAGCAGTGATACACTGATCTGATTATGAGGCTGAGGGCCTGAGATATGTATGCCACGAGGTGGCTTGTTGATATAGATATGAGGCCGAGAGCCTGTTATGATGCCACAAGGTGGCTTGATGTTGCGCTTGGGCCGTAAGGGGCCCCTCCAGGAGTCTGCACACCCCCAGTGAGCGCGGGTACCCATTGTGATGTAAGGTATAGCCCGAGGGGCTGGTATTGTTCTGTGTGATTGCCCGAGGGGCTGGTACTGTTCTGAGATATTGCCCGAGGGGCGGATTTGTGACATTGTGCCCGAGGGGCGAACCTTTATGTGTTTATCTGTTTAATTACCTGTCATTCAATTGCTTAGCTGTTGAAAAGCCATTTTTCAAGAAGTTTTAAACTGAGCTAAGATGTTTAAGAGATTTCACAGCTTCATTTCTTTCTTAATGGTTTTGTACTACTTCTATACAGCATGTTGATGCACTTTTCGTGATTTCTTATCACTCAGTCTTTATTTATTATTATTACTCACTGAGTCAGAGTACTCACTTTATTCCCTGCACCTTGTGTGCAGATTCAGGTATTTTTTCTGAACCTGGTAGCGGGTATTGGTTGATCGGAGGTAGAGTCATCGGAGTTTAGCAAGGTAGCTGCCGGCGTTCGCAGCAATGCTTTTTTTCTCCCTCCTTATTTTAATAGTCTGTACTTAGTACATTTCAGACTTTGTCAGTTGTATTTAGACCTTAGTAGATGCTCATGACTAGTGACACCCCGGTTTGGGCTGAGTTTGGGTTGTACTTCCGCATTGTTATGATATTATCTGCTACTTAGTATTATTAAATCATGTTTTAGCCTGTTTTATTGCTGTTTAGCTGTTTAACTTCGAATTGGAAATATGTCGGCTGGCCTTGTCTTCACGAGAGGCGCCATCACGACCGGGTCTGGGTTGTACTTCCACATTGTTGTAACATGGAATACAGTGTAAATGCTGATATTAAGTAGTAATCTAATTATTCTGGAGTTTGTTTTTCAACATAGGCATAATGCACAAACTAAACTAACTAATTATGTTGAACTACAGGAGGTGCTGAACGGTATACTGATTTTGTACCTTTGTTTTTTAATCCACATCTCAATCCAAACTTAAACCTCAAACTAATATGATAAACCAACTAAATCATAGCTAACATCACAGTCATACACATTTGAAAATAGTCCATAGAGTTCAATTACGAACCAATCTAAGGTCCTACAGTTACAATTATAATACTGCCCAAATGGCATTACTATGCCACACAATCAGAAATTCAACTAAAATACAGCAAAACATTCATATAAAAGCCTTTATTCATTCATCATTGAATCTCAGAAGTTTTCACACAGGTTGGTCACATCTTCACATATCATTTGAGGTTAACATGTACCTGGAATTTGAATCAAAATAAGGAGAAGGAGAGGTCAGCTGCAGCAGTATAAGAACAGATGCAAAAAGCTTCAGCAGGAAACATCAAATTCACATCTAAAACCCAGGGATTGACTCAGGCAAACAACATCAATAAATGACCAAAAGTAAGACCCAAATGAACCCAAACAGACTTGGAATAAACCCAGGAAAACTTCTGAACTTCAGCAACCAAACACACGGAATATTTGAGCCATTTTTATCCCTATCTAAGCTGGAGATTGAAATTAACAGCTGGAAATTGAAATCTCTTTGAGAAAACTTCAATGGAATAGTACTTTTGGAGTTTTTGTGTTATTTTTTGGTTTTTTTTTCCAGAATTTCTAAGATCTAGAATGAACTCTTCCTCTCAGATTTCCAACTTCTGTTTTTGAATTTGAAATTCAAATTTTCAGACCCTCAAAACTTGTAGAAATTTTGGGGGGAATTTTCAGATGCCAAAACTTGTGAAACAAGGCAGTAATGGGTTGCCTTTATAGGCAAGGCTAAGGGAAGTTTCAGTTTTTTCATTTACCCCCTTGCCCCCTCTTTTATTTTCAGCATTTAGCTAGTTAGTCCCTATGTTTTTGGCTTGTTGTCCAAGTTACTGCGCTCAAATTCTGATATTCAACTTAAATCCCAACCTAAAAACTTCTAGATGGTTCTATTTTAGCTACTACAATATTCTTTCTAGCCTGAAACTACCAGTCCCATGTCAACTAACCCAGCCCCTCTTAAACTCAGTGAAATGGACATGGTTAACCAAACAAAGGGGTTGGGGACTTTCAGCTATAACCAAACATCACCAACAACAACACCTAATGATCGAATTAATTAACTAAACTGAAAATAACTCTAACTAATACTAAAGCCCTAAAGCTAAATTGAACTTGAAGTAACAACAAAATTAAAAGAACGACATCAGTAGAAAACTCAAACCCAATAAGGTCAACAAGAATCAAAGCACACTGAAGTACACAAACAAAAAGCGACAATTCAAAATGAAGCTATATTGTAACAAAAATGAATAACACCTAGAGATCATTAACAGCAATCATAGGATTAACGAAATTAAAACTAACCCTAAAAATACTAAAGAAAATCAGTGGCAAACATACTGAAATTGAACGCCCTAATCACAAAAATAAAACTAAAAGAATAAAAATCATGAATCAAAGAACACAGGAAAGAGAATAAACAAACAAAACAAAAATAAAATAAAAATACCTCAAACTCGAATCCGGTGGCCTTTCTTAAAAAAAATTCGGACTATAATCATCCCTAATTAGGTGTTTCCATGAGAAAACACCTAATTAAGGGCTATTATAGCCCGAAAACTACTTATCCCCAATTTGTAAGAATCAGGGTTCCTACCCCCAATTTCGATCTAAAATTTGAGGCGTTTGAGGATGATTCGAAAGCAAAGGGTTGTAGATTTGGGATAAACAAGTTGTGGTGGTCAACAGGTGTGGATTTGGGATCGTTTGGGGTAAGTCAGTGATGGGCCACCGTTTTTTGGTTTAAAATTCGAGACGTTTGGCTATGATTTGAGGGAAAGGAGTTTTAGATTTGGAAAAGGGAAGAGGAGAGGAGGCTATGGTGTGATTTTGGGGAGATTTCGAGAATCGCCGCCGGCGGCGGAGGGTGGGGGACGGCGGAGACGCGGTGGTATGATGGTGGGCGGCGATGGGAGACGGAGAGGTGACAGGGGTGCCCTAACATGGTACTAGGTTAATAATATGTTAGGACATTTATATGTAAATGGGGGAGGGGTTGAGGCCATCGGATGAGGTAAAATGGAGGGCCAGGATTGAATCATAACCTACTAACTCAAAACGACGTAGTATTCTTTCTATACTATGTCGTTTCATTGATCTCAGAGGTATGGGGTTTGGACTAGGTACAATTTGGGATGGCGGGTATTTGGGCTAATTCGGCATGGGTTTTGGGATGTTTGACTTGGGCTGGAATTAGAAATGGCCCAAGTTACACACACCAGCCTATTTACTTATTTTTGTTTCTTTTCTTCCTTTTCTTATTCAATTTTTAGATTTTATTAAGTACAAAATTAAAAATAGACAAGAACTGATTTAACTCTAAAATTAAACTAATTAATTTTAAAAAATTAAACAAATCCTAGTTTAAAAAGAAAACTTAAGGAGGAAAAAAAAACAATGCAAAAGGACTATTTTGGTATTTTTTCTTATCTTTTGTAATGTTAATTAACTAATAAAAATATTAAAATGAGGTTCTAAATGCAAGTATGCTATTTTTTATTTTTCATGAGTAATATCAAATAAAAATGCACAAAAATGCACACAATCACAAAATCATGCAATTAATTCCCTAAAATTCAAAGAAAAATCCTAATTTTAATGAATTCTATAGGAATAGTTCAAGCGAGGCAAAAATCACGTGCTCACAGTAATTTATGAGAAATATAAGAGAACAATTCAAGATCTACAACAAAACTATAATAACATTGTTGCGGCGCGCAACCCGATCCCTATCATTTAACACTGTTGCGGCGTGCAATCCGATCCAACTGTATCATTGTTGCGGCGTGCAACCCGATCCATTTATATCACTATTGCGGCGTGCAACCAGATCCATTTATATTATTGTTGCAACGTGCAACCCGATCCAAATATAACATTGTTGCGGCGCGCAACCGATCCAAATATAATATTGTTGCGGCGCGCAACCCGATCCAAATATAATAGTCAACAACAATCATAACAAGAGTCTCGGCAAGGGATCGATTAAGAACTACACTATCCCGGCAAGGGAATTGACAGTATAAGTAAGTACGTCCCGGCAAGGGAGAAACAGCTATAACCAATCTTGTTCCAACATCTAAATACCTCAGCTAATACCAATACTCAACCATAAGTAATTTCCACGAGAACAATCTAAATCCTTGCACAATACCGAGATCATCAACTTAAGCATCCGTAGTATTACTTAAGAACATAATAATTCACAATTTAAGACTCACGGTCATGCTTGACACCAACGTATAGATACTCGTCACCATGCCTATACGTCGTACTCAACAAGAAGCAAATAGCAAATAGGACACAACTCCTAATCCCTCAAGCTAAGGTTAGACCAAACACTTACCTCGAACTTTCACGGCCAACTCAAGCCTCAAACACCGCTTTCCCTTTTGAATTTGGCTCCAAATCAATCGTATCTAGACATAATCGACTTAATATCATCAATAAATGCTAAACAATCCAATTCCAATACTTAATTATAACTTTCCAATCATTCTTCCCAAAAAGTCAAAAATCGACCCCGGGCCCGCTTGGTCAAAACACGAGGTTCAGACCAAAACCCGATCACCCATTCATCCACGAGCCCGAATATATAATTTATTTTGAAATCCGACCCCAAAACGATGTCAAATGCCCAAATAATCAAAAAGCCCTAACTCTACCCAAATTCCTAATATTCTACCCTTAATCTCATGTTTAAGGCCTAGAAATCTAATGGGTGTTGATAAAAATGGAAGAAAACGAGCTTAGGATTACATACCTATGAAGCTATGGTGAAGTTTCTCTTCAAAAATCTCCCAAGAGGTGTGGAGAAGAAGGAGTTTGTAAAAAATGGTAAAACTCCCGTAATACATTCTGTTTTTGAACAAAAAAATAACTGGGCGGATTTTGGTCTATGTGATCGCGAATAAAGGAATGCGATCGCATAGGGTTAGGGAGATTGGTCACCGCGATCGCGGTCAAGGCAGTGCGATCGCATAGAAGAAAACGGGCTCCCTTCCCAGACTTGGTTTAATACATTGCGATCGCGGAAGAAACAATGCGATCGCATAGAACAATTTGTGATCTCCCAGAATTCACTCTACGCGATCGCGGAAGGACCTATGCGATCGCATAGCACAAAACAGGACCCCTGAAATTTACACTTTGCGATCGCATAGTACAAAATAACTGGACTCCAGTAACAACAGAAAACCAGATTTTTTTGAGTTCCAAAACACCCCGACACCTATCCAAAACTCACCCGATCCCTCGGGGCTCCAAACCAAATATACGCACAACCTCAAAAAGATCCTACGAACATATTCGTGTAATCAAATTACCAAAATAACATCATGAACATCGAATCAAACCTCAAAATTAATGAAATTTCTCAAAACTTCTTTAAACATTAAATTTTGCATTTAAGGTCTGAATCACGTCAAATGGATTCCATTCCTTACCAAACTTTGCCGACAACACATAAAAATTATATTGAACCTATACCGGGCTCCGGAACCATAATACGGGCCCGATACCACAGATTTCACATAGCATTTCACTTTCAAAAACCTTTATATTTTTTAGAAAACAATTTCTTTTAAAAATTCATTCCTCGGACTTGGGACCTCGGAATTCGATTCCGGGCATACGCCCAAGTCCCATATTTTCCCATGGACCCTTCGGGACCATCAAATCACGGGTCCGGGTCCGTTTACCCAAAATATTGACCGAAGTCAACTTAAATGCATTTTATGTAAAAAATTTTAACATTTTCACAGATTTTTCACATAATAGCTTTCCGGCTACGCGCCCGGACTGCGCACGCAAATCGAGGTAATGCTGAAAGAGGTTTTTAAGGCCTCAGAATACAGAATTTATTTTAAAAACAAGTGATGACCTTTTGGGTCATTACACAATAGGTGGATGCAGGGTATTTTTAAACCTTTTCCAATAGTTTAGGGGCATTTTGAGCCCTTTTCCGTTAAAATATTAGCAGATGAATAGCATAACTCATGTAAATACAAGTATTGATAATGAGGGAAGGATCATACCAATTTACTTTTGACAATTTTAGTGAACTTGGTAAAACTATATCTCAAGAAGGCCATGCAAGATTAAGTACATGCCACCTCTAATAATATTTCTAGATGTAAGCCATTTCTTATCAGAGAAAGCATGTAATTGTATCTCGTAATGAACTCGTCATATAAAGAACACATACTAATAGGAAAACTCTATCAATATGAGAAGACTATCAATAAGTACGTCAGTCAACATATTCAAAGACTTTTTTTTCCTAAATCAAGTTACAATCAGAGGACTCTTAGTTAGGTCTCTTAGTTTACTAGAAAATTATACTTTTAACTCCTTTGTTTCACATTTCACCATTCCTTTTTATTTGTACAAGACCTTTTAGTTGGCGAGTTTGTATTTTTGTGTCAAAGGAATAAGCTTTACTAACTGAACTTTTTCAATGCAGTCAAATTTGTCCATAACTTGCACTAATCAAGTGACTTATAAAAAACAACAACAATGGCTAGTTTGAGTATGAACTCCTTGACGGTTTTATATAAGTGTGAACTTCAGCTAACAAATGGAGCAACTATAAAGTATCCTACATAACTGATATGTCTTCTTACACAGAAAATTTACTTGCCATCAAGGACATTTAACAATTGTCATCTAATGTTTTTTTACAATAAATTGAAAAGAATGCGGGTAAGAAATAACATATTCTGTATCTTATGCCATAATTTAATATCTAGCAAGCCGCAACGGTATCTGAAAATAAAAACACTAACTAACTTTAGTTATGGCCACTAAGAACCACTAAGCTTGGAAATTAGGTAAGGAGCCAAAATTCGATATTTCAAAATTTTACTTTTTGTAGTCCTGCAAATAACCTATTTATACAAAATAGTTTACACAAGTTAGTTACCTAAGATACTATGAGAAGGAAATTCAAAACACTGTTAAGAAATGGAGAGTATGTTTTCCAGATAAGGCCAGATGTGCTCAAGAAATTTATTGAGTCAGTCCAACTTCAGCAACATATAAAGATAATAATTATGTATACATAACAAAGCAACTCTAAAGATGCAGGTTGAACATGTAATTGAATACATACACGATTATTATACGAACAGTAAACCCAACCAGCAATTTCAGGAAGTAATTGCTGCAAGCTTTGAGAATCTTGCTCGACCAATGGATGAATAGCAGGTCTTGATAGAGTAAATGAAAACTATTAGTTGTTTTCAAAGGTGTTGATTGTGTAAAATAGAAAACATTATCTCTTCCAATGACAAAAGTGCAGAAGTGAGACATATGAAATATATCAATGAGCAAGAAGGAGACATAAGTTAAATATGAGCAAAGTTCTATCGTTTCAACAACATGGCTACAAACTGACATATATTAAAGTACTCAACATTTATTACCTTTAAGATAGTAATCAGAAATGGTTAAATATGAGCAAAGTTCTACCATTTCAAACATGGCTAGAAATGGTTAAATATGAGCAAAGTTCTACCATTTCAAACATGGCTACTAACTGACATATATTAAAGTACTCAACATTTCATACCTTTAAGATAGTGATGGGTGGAGATTTTGACTACTTACTAGGGCCTCTTAGCTTTCGTTTTAGTACCAAAGCGTTTAATTGTATTTTCGAAGACTGATGAAATATGCTTAATTGCAGGAGTATTGTAAAATGAGCCACTAAGATGAAATCCAACTCAAGAAGGAGTGTACTGAACTCAAGGACAAAAACAGGCACAGAAGCTCAAAGTGCGGACCGCAGAATATCACCTGTGGCCGCAAAATGTGAAGATAAACCTATCAGAAGACTGTGCAAAGTGCGGTCCGCACAAGCTAAGCGAGAGAAAAAGTTCAGAGAGTTGCATAACCAATTCAAAAAGGAAGTGCGGACGCACAATTATTGTGCGGCCGTAGAAGATCAGCTATGCGGGCGCAGTTGCATCTGTGCGGTCCGTAGAAGAGCCTTGTGTGGCCGCACCCAGAAATGTGCGGCAGAAAATGAGAGATGCGGCCACGGTTCAGAATTGTGTGGCCGCAAGGTCCAAGTCCTGTTAAGCTGAAGCAAAGTGCACACCGCACACGGAATTATGCAGCCGCAGAACCTCTAAAAGGGCATTTTTATTCGAAAATTCCAGCGTCGTATAAATAGAATAGTTACACTTTTTCAGGTCAGGTTTTGAATATTCAAAGTGCCGTAGCCGTTTCTCTTTGCTTCTTTAGGCAGCTTTAGCTTATTTTGGTGATTTAACATTGGATTTCTCTAGTTTAATCCTTCAATATGAACTTTATTATCTTTTCTTCTTTGTTTTCTTCTATACCCACTATGAGTAACTAGATTTTTCCTAGGGTTGTGACTTGTTGGCCCAAAAACAAGTGAAGTTTTGAAGACTAACAAAAGAACTCAGATATGGACCAGGTCCATCTTGTGAAGCATAGTCATGATCGACCCAAACATGTGAGACGCACGTGAAGGAGATAAATCTAACATATCAAAAGTAATATCTCCTGATTTGATCGAAAAGGTTGCATATTGGATAAGGAGAGAAAGACTCCTTACATGAAGAGAACACAGTTTAAGAAGAGGATAGTGTTAGAGTATGAGATCAACTAGAACTCTTCTACGATAGAAGAGTAGCATCTGTATCCCAGTCAATCTCTAATTACTAACCCAATAAATATTAGTGTTGTTCTCTTTTACAGGAAACACACATAAGCAAAAGTTAAACTTAAATTGAGAGCAAAAGAGCAAGGCGATTTTGCAAGCAATTTATGTGTGATTCAAGCATGCAATTCTGAAGCTACTTGAACAAGATAGAAGAACCAGTTCCAAGTGTCTATCTTTTATTCTAGTTTAATTTTAGTAGGTGATTTTACATTGTACCTTTCAGCTTTTATAGAAGCAATTATATTAGGTACCTAGAGTGTTCAAGTTAGAGTTAACTTGAAGTTGTCGCAACAGTTGAGGCTGTGTGCCACAACAGGATTAGAATTAATCATTAGGTTTACAAAGAGTTTTGTAAATGCTGTTTTGGCTCAGTGATTTTAGTGGAAGTTTGGGAAAATCCTACTGAGTAGTAGGTCGTGGTTTTTTACCTTTTGAGCCAGGTGTTTTCCACGTAAAAATCTATATGTTCTTTATTTTCTTTACTTATTATTCCGCAAACAGTAAGAGTTGGAACGCATAGAAGAACCAGGTCCTTCTATAGTTCAGTTAAGCAAAAATTGGGTACCACACAAATCACCCACCCCCCCTCTTGTGTGGTATTGAAGTACAAAATATCAATTGGTATCAGAGCGGGTTATCCTTGAAGAGGTTAACACCTTAGGAAAAGATCAAGATGAGTGCACCACC
The DNA here is from genome assembly GCF_001879085.1 of Nicotiana attenuata. Taxonomy (NCBI): domain Eukaryota; kingdom Viridiplantae; phylum Streptophyta; class Magnoliopsida; order Solanales; family Solanaceae; genus Nicotiana; species Nicotiana attenuata. The sequence goes on from NW_017672953.1 coordinate 58,210, forward strand.
TGGAAACTGGGAAAGGCAATCCATTACTAGGCCTCCACTCTTTCATGGTCAGTACTATTCTTGGTGGAAGAACAGGATGAGAGATCACATCATAGGAGAAGACTATGAACTCTGGGACATAGTCACTGATGGTCCCCTGGCTACTACAAAGAAGAATGCTGAAGGAGTGGACGTGCCAAAGACAAGAGCTGACTGCACTGCTGAAGACTTAAAGAAATGGGAAAAGAATGCCAAGGCCAAGAAATGGCTTGTGTGTGGACTGGGTCCAGACGAGTACAGCAGGATTCAAAGCTGTACCACTGCTAAGGAGATATGGGACACTTTACAAGTGGCTCATGACGGAACTCCTCAAGTAAAGAGATCAAGAGGAACACTGCTATATTCTCAATATGAGAATTTCACTATGAAGGAAGGAGAAACTATCCAGGAGATGTACACAAGGTTCACAACACTAACAAATGAACTTAAATCTCTCGGGAGAATTATCCTTGAAGAAGACAAGGTTGAGAAAATCTTGACAAGGGTCTTACCAGTACTTGGGAAAGCAAAATCACTGCCATTCAGGAATCAAAGAACATTGCTACTCTCAAGTTGGATGAACTGATTGGAAATTTCACTGCCTATCAACTGAGAAGGAAAACCATGAAAATGGATGCACCCAAGAGGGAAAGGAGTCCGGCTCTCAGAATAGCTGAAGGTGCAGATCTGGAGGATGATGAAATGGCCATGATCAAAAGAGATTTCAAAAAGTACCTAATGAGAGGAAAGGGTTCATCAAGAAGTACAACCTTCAACAAACCAAGGGCTCCTGAGAAACAGACCAACGAGGGTTGCTACAAATGTGGCAAGACTGATCACATGATCAAGAACTGTCCTCAGTGGGAAATTGAATGGAAGAAGGAAAGGGCTGCACGAAGGAACAGGAAGAAGGAACAGGTTCAACCCAAAAGGATCAAAGGTTCAACAAAGGCTATGGTTGCTGCTTGGGGAGAAACATCAGATGAGGATTCAGAAGATGAAGCTGGAGATGAACAAGCACTTATGGCCATCGGAGAATCAGATGATGAACAAGAGGTAAGTGTGATTCATCTCAAAGACAAGATTAAATTTCTGTCTAAAAAAAGGTTATCTGAACTATTGCTAGACTTCATCGATGAGTCTGAGATAATTAACAATCAGAAGGAACAATTGTCTAGGGAGTGTGTGATCTTAAAAGCCAAGTGCAAAAATCTAGAACCTAGGGCTAATGAGAGTGACAGTAAAAATGCTGAGTTGAAGAACCAGGTTCTTGAACTCGACACCTGTGTCTTAGAACTTAGGTATGAAAATTTAAAATTGATACTAGGAACAGGTAAGAAGAAAGCTGACCACACACATCTCACCTTAGAAGAAAACCTAAGAAAAATGTAGGATGAGTTGTAAAAGAAAGATGAGCAGATAAGAGTCTTAAAAAAAGACCTAGGGAAGGTAAAGCATGAACTAGACAGAACTTGCAAATGGAATAAGGCTTCTGATGCACTATCCTGGCTACAAGAACATCACAGTAGCAACAAGAGAGGACTTGGCTATGGGACCCAAGCACCTATGTGGGACCCCAAAAGCAAGTACATTACTCTACCTGAAAACAAAATCTGCACACACTGTGGCAAGACTGGTCATTACAAAAATGAATGTAATGCAAAAGAAAAGGCCAGTCAAAAGAACAAAACCTTTGTTCAAGAGAAAAATAGGCTGCCTGGATGGGCCAAAAGGAATTTAATTTACTCCTTTGCCTATAGAAAGGGACCCAAACTAGTTTGGGTTCCTAAGACTAACCCCTGATTTCTTTTGCAGGTCCAAGTGAAGGGAAGTAGCCAAATATGGTACATGGATAGTGGCTGCTCAAAACATATGACTGGAAGCAAGAACCAGTTCCTTTCACTTGAGGACATAAAAGGAGGTAATGTCTCCTTTAGAAATGGGAAGAAAGGTGAGATTATTGGGGTATGAAAGGTAGGTAAGACAGGCTCACCTTCCATTGAGAATGTCTACTTGATAGATGGCTTGAAATATAGCCTAATCAGTGTGTCACAACTGTGTGACAGAGGTAACCTTGTAGCATTTAACTCTACCAAATGCTTTGTGATTAATTTTACCACTAACAAGATTGTTTTGCAGGGAAAAAGGGTTAACAATATTTACATTGTAGATTTGTCCACTCTTTCAGAAAATGAACTCACTTGCCTGAGTGTGTTGGACAATGATCCCCTCCTGTGGCACAAAAGACTTGGTCATGCAAGTCTGAATCAACTCAACAAATTAGTCTCCAAGGACCTGGTGATAGGGTTACCTAACATCAAGTGCAAGTAAGACAAAGTGTCACGACCCAAACCCCGGTCGTGATGGCGCCCAACACATTGCTAGGCAAGCCCGACCATTTACACAACCTTAGCCAAATAACCTATGTAAATAATTAAATGTTCGCTACCACAATACCAATTTAGTACGGAAGTTTTGATAAGATCTCTAACATTCGAAAACCTCAAAATGAAATACTAAAAAAAAAACCCACCGAATCTGGTGTCACGAACATGAGCCTCTAAAACAGATTATCCACCTATTACAAATCCGACTAGGAAAAATTAGGAATAAAATAATAAAGGTAGATGGGAGAGATCAGAGCTGTGAACGCCATGCAGCTACCTTGATACTCCCGGATAACGCTGCTCAGCTAACACGAGTCCTCACTCACCCTGCGGTGTACCTGATTCTGCACACAAGGTGCAGGGAGTATTGTGAGTACTTCCAACTCAGAAAGTAATAAATATAAATAAAGTCTGAGGATAAGAAATCCTAAATAAACACAAAGTAAAGCCATGAATACAACAACGTGAACCAATGGCATGATACAGTGAATATTAAAAACAATAATAATAAAGCCACACCAGAATAAGAATAAATGACAATTAAATATGCAATGCAACACATAAACCGGTACCTCTAGTACCCCGCTGCGGCCTGTAGCCCGCTCCATTTATTTAACGTCGACGGCGCTCACTGGGGGTGTGCAGACTCCGGGAGGGGCCCCTTACGGCCCAATCGCAATAATAAGCCATCTCGTGGCATCAAACAGGCCCTTGGCCTCATATCAATATCATTCTAATACTGCTGCGGCGTGCAGCCCGATCCCATACTCAGTCCAAAAATCATACAATAGTATAAAAATATTCAGCCCGAACTTCATTTAAAAATATTAACTTAATTTCTAATTTATGAAAAATGGCTGAGATTTCTAACACAGTATTGAATACCAGGACTGAGTTTAATATTTATAAATATGGTAAGAAACCATTTAAATACAATCCCTGAAAGATTCAAGTAGTTGGCACGAAGCCCAATTATGACAATTAATCCAATTTTATAAGGATATTACAATTTTACATTCAAATAGGTATCAATTTTATTAAGCGGGACGGACCAAGTCACAATCCCTGACGGTGCTCTACCCCACGCTCGTTATCCGGCGTGCAAGTCACCTCACATAGCACTACGTTGTGCAAATTCGGGGTTTCAAACCCTCAATATAGCATTTACATTTATTACTAACCTCAAGCCGGCCAAAGTCCTAGCTTGCTATGCCCTTGCCTTTCGAATTCACCTCTTCGTGAGTCGAATCTAACCAAAACCACAACGAATATGTCACAATATGCTAAGGGAATGTAAGCCAATCGAAAAGACTCGAAAAACGTCGAAAATCACGAAGTTGGCAAAACCCGAGCCCCGGGCCCACTTCTCGAAAAATTATAAAATTAACATCACCGGATTCCTTATCTCTCCGCGAGTCTATACATATAAAGAACACCAAAATCGGAGTCTCAATGACCCCTCAAATTCCCATTCTTGTTCTCTTAGGTTTCAAGCCCTAAACCACCATTTTTGACCTTAAATCCTTGAGTTTTCAGTCTAATTTCATGTGTTTGCACCATAAAATCGTGTTTTAGGCTTAGAAATTCTTACCTCAGTGAAGTCCCTTGATTTCTCTCCTCCAACTCGCCCAAATTCTCCAAGTCCGAAGTGAAAATATGAAACCCTTTCAAAAATTCGCGAAGGGAAATAAAACTATTCTGACCAGTTATTTCCGCATCTGCGGCTCCATGGCCGCATCTGTGGCTCCCGCTTTTGCGGTCAATGCACCGCTTCTGCGGACATATCCGCTTCTGCGGTTTAATATCCGCTCCTGCGCCTCCCGCTTCTGCGGAAAAACTGACGCATCTGCGGATTCCCATAAGAACTCAAATACCGCATCTGCGGTCCTCCTGTCGCATCTGCGACTCCGCAGATGCGGTCACCCGTTCCGCACCTGCGGTCCCTGCCGCTTCTGCGTCTCTTTTCTCGCTTCTGCGGTACCGCTTCTGCGGTCCCAATTCCACAGAAGCGAAAATACCAGAAACAGCACAGGTTCTGCAATCTCTTAAGTTCAAAACTTCCCGTTAGCCATCCGAAATCACCCCGAGGGCCTCGGGACCTCAACCAAAAATACAAGCATGATCCAATACCTTATTCAAACCTGTTCCAATCACTAAAACACCTCAAACAACACTAAAACCATCATTTCTCATCGAATTCAAGCCTAAGTTCTTCTAAAACTTCCGAAACACGCATTCGATCAAAAACCCAACCAAAACACCTCCGAATGACCTGAAATTTTGCACACACATCCAAAGTCACCTAACGAAGCTAGTGCAACTCTCGGAATTCCATTCGACACTCGGATCAAAATCTCACCAATCAACTGGAATTCGCCAAAATACTAACTTCGCCAATTCAAGCCTAATTCTACACCGGACCTCCAAAATCAATTCTGTTCGCACTCCTAAGTCACAAATCATCCCCCGAAGCTAACCAAATCACCGGAATTCAAATCCGAGCCCTCTAACACAAAAGTCAACATCCGGTTGACTTTTCCAACTTAAGCCTTCTTAAAAGAGACTAAGTGTCTCATTTCCTTTCAAAACCATTCCAAACCAACTCTAACACATCAATTACTGATAATGAAACATAAAGAAGCATAACATGAGGAAAACGGGGCGGTAACTCACGTGACGACGGGTCGGGTCGTCACACAAAGTTTGCGAGGCCTGTGCAAGGGGGAAGCAGGTAAGATCATCCTTTAAAGCAAGAAAATAGTAAGCACAACCAGGACGATGGAACTGGTTCATATGGATCTCTGTGCTCCAATGAGAACATTGAGCAGAGGTGGTAAGAAATATGTGATGGTACTTGTTGATGATTATTCTAGGTTTGCCTGGGTATTGTTTTTAACGTCTAAGGATGAAGCATTTGACATGTTTACTGCCTTTGTTAGAAAAACTCAGAAACAACTAGGTAATCAACTTGCATTAATTAGGTCTGATCATGGAACTGAATATGAAAATGCTAAGTTTGCTGAATTTTGTGATGAGCATGGTATAGATCATAATTTTTCTGCCCCTAGGACTCCTCAACAAAATGGAGTAGTTGAAAGAAAGAATAGGACTCTTGAAGATATGGCTAGGACTATGCTTCTTTCTAGTAAACTGCCCTATAGCTTCTGGACAGAGGCTGTAAATACTGCATGTTATATCATTAATAGATGCATGACTAGACCTCTTGTAGAGAAGACTCCCTATGAGTTACTTAAAGGGAGAAAACCAAATATATCCCATCTTAGGGCATTTGGATGCAAGTGCTTTGTGCACAATAATGAAAAGGACTCCCTAGGTAAGTTTGATCCCAGAAGTGATGAGGGAGTATTCTTGGGATATTCTTCATATAGCAAAGCTTATAAAGTGTTCAATAAAAGAACTTTGTGTGTAGAAGAAAGTGTGCATGTAGTTTTTGATGAAACTAACATTCTTTCTGAGAGACGGGAACATGAAGATGAAGCTATTGGGCTGGTAAAANTACCGCTTCTGCGGTCCCAATTCCGCAGAAGCGAAAATACCAGAAACAGCACAGGTTCTGCAATCTCTTAAGTTCAAAACTTCCCGTTAGCCATCCGAAATCACCCCGAGGGCCTCGGGACCTCAACCAAAAATACAAGCATGATCCAATACCTTATTCAAACCTGTTCCAATCACTAAAACACCTCAAACAACACTAAAACCATCATTTCTCATCGAATTCAAGCCTAAGTTCTTCTAAAACTTCCGAAACACGCATTCAATCAAAAACCCAACCAAAACACCTCCGAATGACCTGAAATTTTTCACACACATCCAAAGTCACCTAACGAAGCTACTGCAACTCTCGGAATTCCATTCCGACCCTCGGATCAAAATCTCACCTATCAACCGGAATTTGCCAAAATACTAACTTCGCCAATTCAAACCTAATTCTACACCGGACCTCCAAAATCAATTCCGATCGCACTCCTAAGTCACAAATCATCCCCCGAAGCTAACCAAATCACCGGAATTCAAATCCGAGCCCTCTAACACAAAAGTCAACATCCGGTTGACTTTTCCAACTTAAGCCTTCTTAAAAGAGACTAAGTGTCTCATTTCCTTTCAAAACCATTCCAAACCAACTCTAACACATCAATTACTGATAATGAAACATAAAGAAGCATAACATGAGGAAAACGGGGCGGTAACTCACGTGACGATGGGTCGGGTCGTCACACTCCGTGAGAATTACAAAATTAATATAAGAATAACTTAGATATAAAATATGTAGATGTGATAATAATGATTAAAAAATCATCATTCCATCACAATATGAAATGTATATAGAGTTTCAGGCCAAGAATGTATTGAAACTGAGATAGTATTATAATTATATCAAGCTTCATCAACTATCCCAACAAAAATAAATTACTCTATTATGAAGTAAGAAAAGCTAAAAAATATTTTCAAAAGACTAAGAATATTTTTACTACAAAGAGAAATATTAGAGGAAGAGACCAAGATTACTCTTCTCTTTCTCTTTAGAAACTTAGAAAAAACTAGATAGAAAATTGGAAACAAAGAGGGATGCCTTTTCATCTACAAACATATGGCTATTTATAGGAAAATTCCAACAAGGCCTTGGTGAGTAATTGCAATATAATATTATTATATCATATGGCCTTGATGAGAAATTGATATGGCAATTTGTCTTGATAGATTGGTGAGAATTTGCCATAACTTTGTATCTCTTGACTTTGTCTAGTCTTAGATGAAATTGTCACGGATGCATCATTCTTCCCTTGAGCTGTAGTTTCTTTCTTTTTCTTTTTTTTCATGTATTCTTTTTCCTGTAAGAATTGTTAGAAAAGTGCGAGAATAGGATATAAATTGGTCATGTTTTATATCTAAAATATTATATTTCTTTATTAAAATATAAGAATAATTTATATCCATTCAAATACCCCCACACTTGAATTTTTGCTCGTCCTCGAGGAAAGGAATTTTGAAAAAGATATATTACTATATCTGTTTTTTTTTAAATTATGGCTACTCTTGTAAAATGAAAATGTAATCAAATAAAATCTATCATGCTTTCAAACTTTATAAATTTTCTATATTCATCAAATCTTTACCTTGTTTTTACTTTTATTTTTATTCATAAAAAATTGTACCTTCTTTCTTTTTGAGACTTCTCTGAAATTGATAACTTTATGATCATTTGCATTGAGTATTCCTCATCTTTTGTCCATAGGCTTGCCCTTTATGTCTATCTCCACTAATATAGACTAAACACTGATTTCTAAAATCTTTTAGGACTTTTTCTGGCTTGTAATGTTGGCTTCAGGCTGGTAGGTTAAAGGTTATATTTGTAGTGACTTGCCTTTTTCAGTTTTGGTGTAGAATATTTCTAAGATCAGACTTTCCAAATATTTGCTATTGATTTTGATTTTTTTTTTTTGTTTACTTATAATGCTTGAACATAAGATCAATCTCTCCTTTCTTTTTTCTTTCTTTAATTCTGATTCTTTTTCAAAATGAGCTCCAAACTTATTTTCTAAAAAAGGACTTTTCAAACCATAAGCATGAATGTGGTATTTAAATTTGGGCATATTGAGGTATAAAAAGAAAAAAATAGGTCTTCAAGCTTCAAAGTAGGTGCTAGGGATTTTTTTTTTGTAGTAAATTTTTGTGCAATATCTAGAAAAGAATGAGCTAAACAAAGAAAGCCTAAATTCATATTTCAAAAATCAGTGTTGTCTAGGATTTCGCCTCGAAAGACATTTGGGGCAAGTTCTGGCATATAGATTAGAAGTTCTACTTGCTTTTGATCATAATGCTTCTCAATCTAGAATGACTTGCCAAGTATTGAAGATATTTATTCTTGCCTTCATAAAAATAAACTTAAAAACAAGAAAGTTATGTGGTAAATATAAAAAATATATACTTTGATATAGAATGATAAGAGTTTTATTTTGATAAATTAATACTTTACAAGAGGCATAATTATTAAAAAAAAAGATCTAATACATACATACATACATACATACATATATATATATACATATATATATATATATACATATATATATATATATATANTTAGTGTAGGGTTTCCTGTCGGATAGGAAGAGCACCTCAGGTATGGCTCATTTTCTTGGTTCATGTTTTGTATTATGGGCCACTAAAAAGTAGAATTCAATGGTCTTATCCACTGCTGAGGCTGAATATGTTGCTGCTGCCTCTTGTTGTGCTCAACTGCTATGGATCAAACAATAGCTGATAGATTTTGGCATTGAAGTTGGTTGCATTCCTATCTTCTGTGATAACACTAGTGCTATAAGTATGACAATGAACCTCGTTCATCATAAGAGGACTAAGCACATAGATGTTAGACACCACTTCTTAAGAGATAACTATGAGAAAGGATTGGTTACCATAGAGTTTTGTGCTACTGATAAATAAATTGCTGACATCTTTACTAAAGCATTAAGTAGAGAAAACTTTGAAAGGAACAGGTTGGAATTAGGGATGATTAAGATCACCTAATAGGACCAGCTCAGAATGCACAATGAAAAAAATATGAAAAAAAAAATTGAAAAAAAAGGAATGAAAAAAAAATTTGGCTAGGAAATCTGAACTTGTGTAAATATCTAGATTAGTTTTTACTCAGCTTCATACTATAAATAGTATACTCCTGTGACATGTGTTAATATGACTCACTGATCACTTACAAAATTTTCTCTATTGTGGTAAATGGAGGCATGGTCAAGAGAATTCTAAATGAAGAACCTTGTTCATCTGAATGCTAAGGTATGTTTTCTATACTCTGCACAATTAGAAATATAAATATTTAAATCATGAGCAGAAGTCCTACAATTGTTTAACTCCTTAGAAAATTCTATCCATTTGCTTTTGAACCAGTTCCGTCCGCATTAGAACTCTAAACCACAAAATTTGCCTAGAATCCAGGGAAGCTTAACCGTTCATTCAAACGTAAAATTTTAGGTTGATTAGACCTCTAATTGACCACTGCTAAAGCAACTGTTATACATTAAATGTGTATTTCTCTTTAAATACGCATCATTACCTCCTGCCATCTTCATAATACTAAACCGTAAAAAAAAACCCTTTTTCACTTTCAATTGCTTTCCTCTCCAAAGTTCTAACTCACCAATTCTCTCAAGAAATCTGCGATAATGACAAACCCACAAGACAACCCTGGAACTCCTCCATAGCTCACTCCCTCTGATTCATCTACCTTTCCTCCACGTAGCACAACTCCCAAACCCAGGCTGAGAAGGGTAAAATGCTTGCTCGAAAAACAGTAGCTTCTGGGGCTCTTTCAAAGAAATTGAATGAGAAATTAAAGGCAAGCCAGGTCCAACACTCTGAGTCTAACTCTGATTCTGAGTTGTACAAGTCTGCTAGTAAGGGGGAAGGACCTGGGTCTTCTGAATCTGAGAAGGCTCAAGAATCCCATTTTAAGGTAAGTTCTTCTTTGACTGAGAATTTAGAAACTACGTTTGTTCTGGTTGGGCCTATCAGGGATGTGTAATTACCTGAGGTAAGAAGGAGTGGAGGTAAAAAGAAATCTGAAAAAGAAAAAGAGAGAGAGGGTGATTGTGGTGAAGAGAGGGGAAAAGGGAAAGGAGTGGTTGATCATTCACCCACTGATGATTTGTTTGTACCTGCTATTTGTGGGGTGGTGCAAGAAAATGTTGAAGAGAGTGGCAAGAAGTTAGGGGGAAGTTGTTCTGGTGAAGCTGCTGAAGGGTTAGTTAATATAAGTTCACAGGGAGATAAACCTGGTTCATCAGTTGAAGAAACCCTAGCTGACCTTTTGAAAAAGGTGGGTGCAAGTTATGATCCAAAGAAAAGAAGAACTCCCACACCAAAACCCCTTAGTGCTGCTAAACCTTCCAAAAAAAGAAATGCTCCGTCCCCAAAAACTACTGAAACTTACTTGCCAAAGGGAAGAGCAACAAGAAGCAGGGTGAAACCGAGTGAGATAGAATTACAACAAGCTTTGGCTGAAAATAAGAAGAAAAGGATGGAGAAAGGAAAAGGAAAGGTTGTAGAATCCTCAGAAGCCGTTGATGTTGAGGAGATGGAACAGGTCCATCAGAAGAAAGTTTCAACAGTGGAGGTTCAGACCCCCAAGCCCAAAAAGTTCAAGACTAGTTCCAAGAAGTCTTCCTCTGTGTCTAAGGCTGCTGAACCTTCATTAGCCAAGAGGACAAGGTCTGCAGTGAAAAGTAAACAAGTTCGAATTTCTGAAGATGAGGAATGGAGTGGTGAAGAAGAAGAAGATGAGTCTGATGGTGAACAAGACAAGCTTGCCATGTTTGGCAAAAGAAAAATTTTAAAAGGAAGATTGCTGAAAGATTTGATGGAACCAGGGATGGTTCATTTGGTTGACACATTGGTTGTCCAAGGCTGGAAGGACATGGTTCTTCGGATGGATGGGAGATTAGCCAGAAATGAAATTATTGAATTCATGGCAATTGCTGAAGTCAAAGATGGCAGGGTTACAAGCAAAGTCAAAGAAGTTCAAGTAACCTTTGATGCAGACAAACTGGGAGAGATACTAGACATCCCAGCTGAGGGATATGATGATTACACCAGACAGAGATGGCCAAGTCTGGATTCTCTTCCATCTTCCCTTACAATCACTAGGAACTTCTGTGATGTTGAAGGAGTGAATGAGGCCAAGTTTGTCCACAAGAGTGCAATGAAGCCACATCACAAAGTCCTTTTTGAGTTTGTCAACAAGTGCTTACTGCCAAGGCAGGAGAGAAGGCATATTGCAAATTATATGGACTTAGTTCTGATGGAGTGCCTCAAAAGTGGAAGGCAAATTAACTAGCCTGCATTCATCATCAAGCTACTGGATAGGGTCATAAATGGCTCCAAGGCTCATGCTACCCCCTATGGCTTTATTTTGACTACAGTTCTGGATAGGTGCAATGTGCCTCTGAAGAAATGGGAAACGGCCTCAAGCAAGGACTACTTTGGCATTAATACTCTGCTTGCTTGTGACTATTTAGTCAATGCCATTCCAAATGAACCTGGTTCATCCAAGAAGACTCCTATCAACGGTAAAGTCATGGCTCTTGTTCAGGAAAGTGAAGCCAAGGATGCTGAGATAGATAGGCTAAAGGCTCGTGTGGCAGAGGCGGAATCTGAGAGGGATGCTCTCAGGACTGAGCTTGCTAAGGAAAAGGAGAAGAATGGTGGAATTCTTCACAATATGTTGAATCTTCTCCAAACCCAAAACCAACCCTCTAGCTCCCCCAAGCCTTAGGAATTGTAGCCATTATCTCCTGAACGTGTCTAGTACCTTCAGTGACCCGGATTAGGGATTTTTCTTTCTTTTTGCTCATGTTTTGAATATTTTTGTTTTCTGGTTGTGGATTGTGGTAGCAACATATCTTCAATCAATTATATCTAGTGTCTTTGCTCTTGATAAATGTTAATCTTTCCGTGATAGTTTAAATATGTTTGCTTGATTACTGATGATTAATCCATGATTGCACTTGTAGTTGTCCCAGTGGCCACGAGTACTTATTAAAATCCGGGACTCACACTTTGTATGCAACTTTTCGATGATGCCAAAAGGGGGAGATATTACTTTACATATTCTGAATATTGTGAAGAATTCCATCATTGTTCTTCTTTTCCTTAACAAGCTCAGTCCTGAGAGCATCCCTCTCAGATTCCACCTTACATATTCTGAATAAGTGATATTTATAACCTAATTAACCTGGCCCTTGATAATAAGTGAATTTTCTAAACTTAGTATTGATGGTTAAAACTGAGTTCGTACATGATCCAAGTGAGTAAAAAGCACAGAGTTTGTCATCATCAAAAAGGGGGAATTTGTTGGCCCAAGAACAGGTGAAGTTTTGAAGACTGACAAATGAACTCAAACATGGACCAGGTCCATCTTGTGAAGCACAGTCATGATCGACCCAAACATGTGAGACGCACGTGAAGGAGATAAATCTAACTTATCAGAAGTAATATCTCCTGATCTGATCGAAAAGGTTGCATATTGGATAAGGAGAGAAAGACTCCTTACATGAAGAGAACACAGTTTAAAAAGAGGATAGTGTTAGAGTATGAGATCAACTAGAACTCTTTTATGATAGAAGAGTAACATCTGTATCCCAGTAAATCTCTAATTACTAACCCAATAAATATTAGTGTTGTTCTCCTTTACAGGAAACACACATAAGCAGAAGTTAAACTTAAATTGAGAGCAAAATATCAAGGCGATTTTGCAAGCATATGTGTGATTCAAGCGTGCAATCCTGAAGCTACTTGAACAAATAGAAGAACTAGTTCCAAGTGTCTATCTTTTATTCTAGTTCAATTGTAGTAGGTGATTTTACATTGCACCTTTCAGCTTTTATAGAAGCAATTGTATTAGGTACCTAGAGTGTTCAAGTTAGAGTTAACTTGAAGTTGTTGCAACATTAGAGTTAATCCTTAGGTTTACAAAGAGTTTTGTAAATGCTGTTTTGGCTCAGTAATTTTAGTGAAAGTGTGGGAAAATCCTACTAAGTAGTAGGTCGTGGTTTTCAACTTTTGAGCCAGGTGTTTTCCACGTAAAAATCTCTGTGTTCTTTATTTTCTTTACTTATTATTCCGCAAACAGTAAGAGTTGGAACGCATAGAAGAACCAGGTCCTTCTGTAGTTCATAAGCGAAAATTGGGTACCACACAAATCACCCCCCCCCCTCTTGTGTGGTATTGAAGTACAAAACATCATGACTCATCCCTAGTGTGTGAACCTTATGGGTGATTAATTTTATGCTTGTTTATGAATGGGTGTTTGTTATTTTGCTAGGTTTATGCTTCAATAGTGAAATTAATGGTTGCAAACATTTATTTATGCTTATTTGACTTAGTCTCTTCTTGAGAAAGAGAGACCTAGTCTAAGTTAACTTAGCTAATAAGGAATTGGGTCAATTGAGAGATTAATTAACTCAATTAAAAGGTTCAACCTAGAGATAGTAATAACCCGACTTGCGCTTTTATCAACCGTTTTGGTAGATCCCTATTTGGTCTTGAGAAAGCCAAATTGGGCAAAATCACTCTATGAACGAGAGGTATTGAGTGGGCAACGTAGTGTTGTGAGCTATAATACACCCCAGTCAATAAAACAACATAAAATCCTTTATCCCATTATGCAAACACCTAGGTCATGGTCACAGCCCTAGGCCTTTTTATATCTTTGAAAAACATTCAAAAACAATCGTCTCTAGTTTTATTCCTTTAGATTTGCAATCCTTAGTAAATTTTAGAAGTAAAAACAAAATCCTGTTTGTGGAAGTGCAATCTAGATACTTCACGTACTCACTCCGAATATATACTACTAACTCCCATCTTAGCTCCTGTGGATTCGATCCCGACTCCTTGTTGGGTTTTATTATTGTAAACGACCGTATCATACCTCGTTAGAGGCGCGCATTTGGATGTGATCAGATAGTAATCAGAAATAGTAGTTTGGTCCTGAGTGTCTATTTTAATTTGAGCAATTCATAGACACTCTTGTTTATACCCAACCATAAGGGCTAAATAAACAACTTAGATTATCCAAATCTTTACTTTGGGACAAAGAATGAAAAAAATCAATGCTCTATAATTTACGGGTTATACATTAAAGATTACAGTCTGATTATCAGCTTATTGTCTCAGTGAAGTCAAACTTATAAACCTTCAAACAATAGAGCCGTAGTAAAATATCCAACGTGATAGATTAGCAAACTAACTTTTTTAACTATGCGCTTACCTTGAAAGAGCTATATGGAGCAGTGAAGAACGTCACCGAAGTTGTGAAGATGAACAAACTGTTTTAATCTTTATGCTCTGTGTTTCATAGAAACCCATCTATAGAATCACAACAAAATACCTAAAATGTTTGAAACCAATGAGCTTGAGTTTTATACCGTCCAAAGGATTATATGTTATTGGCACCTACTAAACCCAAACCAATAACAAGAATAATAAGTTTTAGTCAAGATAAAAATGAACCTTCAAATGAGTGCTTATTTCATGACAAACTGGTTCTGGAATATATGAAAAAAACAAAAAATTTAGCTAAATAAGAACTACAAGATTTATTCATATTAGGTTCCTATAACTATAAGTATGTATAGCTGCAATTAAACAAACTACAAGATGACATTGAAGTGGAGAAGCATACATGTCAAATTGGTCCACTCTACTCTCAGTTGCTATCGTTCGTCAAGTAAGAAAAATTTAAGTTTATGTCGTTATCTCCATTATAGGATGTGGAAAGGCATTCAAGAAGGAAAACTGCAGAAGGCAAGCTACCAAGATACAAAGTTCTATACTACAGGGATTAATATATCCTTAGACACATGACAACCAGCTTTAACCCAAACTTTATTCATATTCCTAGGCAAAACTTTGTCAAGTCCTTAGTTTCGAGAAGTAACAATTCCAAAGAGTATTGGAATGTGCAAATTAATATTTGTGTGTAAATATATTATTAGCATCACTAAAGATAACACAATGAACATTAGCCTTTTCAACTAAGAACACTTTCTGAATGACGTAGGACATGCCTTTGACACTTTTAAATAATGTTGCTTCATTACAATTTTGTATTGGCATCTCTAAAGCGTTGAAAGAAGTATAGAATCACACTTAATCACAATCTTAACGCCAAAATAATGAAAGTATAATTTCTTAAAATATTATTCTTGCCTAATATTCTCTCGACAGAGCTTATTTTTTTTTTGATTGTGCTGTAATATTTTACCATTTTGTAAGCCTGAGCCAATATCAAAGTTGTTTGACAAAAAAAATATGAAACTCTTTATTAATCTAATTAAATAAAAAGGATAAGGGATTAATCCTAGTTAAAGATAATAACTCTAGATCTAAAATCAGTTTATGTAGATAATGTGGGACCACATTCAAGTGGATTCAATGCAACATTATAAATGTTGGTGTTATTAATGGGATGAGAACAACTAATAAATAACAATAAATAGCACTAAGGATGTGTTTGGTATAACGAAAAATATTCTCCGTGGAAAATGTTTTCTAAGAAAATGTTTTCTTGGAAAACAAGTAGTAATCTTATTCATTTTCTGGTGTTTGATACGCAAATTAAGGAAAATAACTTCTCAAGAGTATTCATAAATAATTTAGATATAATAAACATGAAGTCATAAACTTTCAAACCAACAACCTTCCGAACCCACATCTTTCATAAACTTTCGAACCGCTAAACTTTCGAAACCGCGGAATTTCTAACTCGTAAACTTTATAATTTCTAAACCCGTAAACTTCCAAACACCTAAACCTCCGAACTCATAACTTTGGAACTTGTAAAATTTTGAACCTTTAAACCGATAAATAAAAAAACTAAAATTGAAAAATATATTAAAAAAATACTTTTTTTGCGGGGGAGGGGGGGGGGTCAGAAAACGGAAAAAACAGAATTTGAAATTACAAAAAAAAAGTAAATTTTTAGTGTGGGGGGAGGGGACAGTTGGGAGGGGGTGGGTGGGGATGGGTGGTGCAGAAAAATGAAAAACAGAAATTTGAAAATTGCAATAAAAAAATAAGGTAAAAAATAATGTTTTTTGCGGAGGGGGGGGGGGGTAGTCGGGTGGGTGGTAACGGAAAAACTGAATTTGAAAAAAAAAAAATTTTGGAGGGGGGGGGGGGGATAGGGGGGATAGGGTTGGTGAGGGTAGGGAAGGTTGAGAAGGAGTTTTGGAAAATGTTTTCCCTTCTCTTGATAAGGAAAACATTTTCCTTCAATTGGAGGAAAATGAGTTCATAAGGAAAATATTTTCTAAAACATTTAAGCCAACCAAACATGGGAAAATTAGAAAATATTTTTCGGAAAATATTTTCCTTCATACCAAACACACCCTAAATGTAAATAAGGAGGAACATTCACCCAATATTGAATGAGAGGTGGATGATTCCTTCTCTGACAATGATGTAAGACAATGAATATGAGAATGTAGAAGGCTTTCTCGGATCTGATGCACGAAATGTGGAATAAACAGCAAATCGAATCTATTTGGAAATACAACGTTTGTATTTTACAAAAGAGTCAACTTTTCAAGAGAGTTCTTATCATATATCGTATCACATGCCTTTTTCCTTACCTTTCATTCTATTTATATGAGATATTCCCAAAGAATTCTAAAAGTACAAACAGAGAGAATATTCGAGGGGATATTCCTTCTGGGGATCCCAATGCAAAACTAGTTGTTACTATTATCTACTCTACTTGACCTCGGCCGTGGTATTGCTTGGTGACTCGTTCTGTGATTACTGGTCGTCCACGACAACATTACCCATGATAAGTTGTAAACTATTCCTGATGATCACCTCTTCGTGCCGAATTTCCTCGGTCGGATTTTGCCCCATACAGTTTGTCCCTCTGCTTATCGAGGTCGCCCTATGGTCGACCTCGATGAGCAGATTTCATCAATCGTAGACGAGAAATTCAGTTGGGCAGGTCGAGCAGTAAAGATCACGATCGAGATGGTGATGTGGCGCTTTGCAGGCCACAACTTGTTGTGATGTTGGTTCAGACTGACGTCACAATACCATGCGTCATTATTACGCATCTTCCCGATGCGGTGCATCATTTCCCGGGCCGCCATCGTTTTGATCTTCATGTATCGGCGGTTGATTCTCTTGATTGGGGTGCCTGTGTTCTTTATAAATAGGGGTTAGGAGCCCTTTGTATGAAACTTTATTTTGTCTATCATTTGAACCCACATATTTTCCTCATTTCTTCTTCTTTCTGCATTCTCGCTCCCGTTGCTTCCATTTTCTCACCTTTTTCCTCCTTCCTAATTTTGTGGTTTCTGCTTCTTCTACTTCTTTAGTTCGTATCTTCTGTATACACCACTAACAAGAATGGTTAATACTCCTCTTGCCTCCGAGGGAATTCATGAACCAACCCCACTAGCAGTGAGAATGCCTTCTCACGATGATGATATCGCTGTTACTGTAGAGGATGAGAGCTTTCCCATAGTGGAGGAAATCATTCCTCGTAATTCGAGCTCCAGGTCAGACTTTTCGAAGTCGCTTGCGGATGAACCTAAGCCTGCAAAGTCCGAGATGGGAGCAACCCATCTTGCCAAGCTTAGGGCCAAATATAACATTCCTTCTCATATCGATCTAGTCCCAGCAGGAGAAGACGTAATCCACATTCATCGCCCTAGGTATTGTGCATTTTACGCGTACCTCTTCCAAGTGGGCTATTCTCTTCCTCTTCCTCCGTTTGCAGAGGAATTTTGCCGCTATTATGGCATCTGTCCGGCCCAGCTCTCCCCTTATATCTGTAAACTTTTCCTTATGCTGATAAAGTACGCGGAACTGGCCGACCGCGGGATCTTCATCCGCCATCTGCTACACCTCTTCACACCAAACCTTTACAAGGTTACGATGATACACCTCCGCCATCACGGGACCAAGGGATTGGTGGTGAAGATAGACGATGGGAGAAATTGTCGGTTTTGGTTTAATTTCTTCTACATTAGGACTGAGCACGTGGTGACGAACCCCAACAGATTCCCTGAGGCATGGAACTTCGCTTATAAATGTTTTTACTAACTGTGTTTGTTGTCTCTCTTCGGTGATTTAATCGTTCTTGCTTTTTTATGAAGTCGAGAAGGAGCCTCTCACGTTGGTCGCCGACATTCGCGACTGGGTGTTACCTCACACGGTGGGGATCCGTGAGTGGTTGTTGTTTAACAAGAAGTTTGGACGCAAACCTTCTTCGATCGGTGAGTCAACTTGTTTCAATCTTTAGTTGCTTCGACCTTCATACCGTCTTCTTTTCACTTCATGTAGTCTTTCTTTGTTGTTAGGTTGGAGGGCTCCGAGGGGAGTGAAGGCTCATACTCCCGCTTTTCATCAGTCGGGTACCTCGGCCGAGTCTCTGCTCGCTGTGACTGCAGGCGAGTCCATACAGACTGCTGCTTCTTCTCGGACCTCGGCCCCGCGTAAGACTAACCGTCGGGCGGCTGCCCCATGAGTGGAGACTCCAACTTCTCCAATATTGCATTTAGTGGAAGAGTCATCGTCGGGTGAGGAGGAAGTTGTTCCGCTAAAAAGGCGGAGAGTAGGGGTTGGCGGCGAGGCGATAGAGAACGAAGAGCCAACGGGGGCGATAACGAGCGGGTCACCACCATACCCGAGGGCGGCGTGGCTTTGGACGTAGAGGTTGCGCCCCCTTCAGATGTGGAGATTGCTTCCTTGCCAGAGGTAGTCATGGAAGGAGGAGGGCGATCAAAGACAACAGAGGTCATTCCGAGGAGTGATCCGTTGATGTCAGAACGGGCCGGTGTATCTTCGTCTACCAAAGAGAGGGGGAAAAATGTGGTCGTAGATGGTGACGAGTCCGGTTCCGACATCGACCCCGAAGAGGTACGGATGTTCGATGAGGGGTTTACTTAGGTAGAGGTGAGAACAGAGGGATTTACTCGTGCTATCGTCATTCCCTTGGACTAGAACTTGTTGATGAACACAGAGAAAGTAGTTCCTTCTATGGTTCCTCTTTGCACTAGCGGCGAGAACAGGACCTTAAAGACGCTTAAGGATGCCGATCTGTCGTTAGGCATATCCGGAATGGCTTTGAGGGTAAATTTTTGACTTTTCGAGGTTCGTACCTTTTTCTCCTTTCCTTTTCATTATTCGTTTTTGCTGACTACTTTCTGCTTTTGTCTGTTCATCAAACCCTTATTTTGGAGATTGAGTGCGCCCGTCAAGAAGATAAGAAGAGGGCTATCTTCAAAAGGATGGAGTTTAAGTATAAAGAGTACCCTGCTAAGGATTGTGAGTTGTGCCGCCCAACTCGGCGCAGATGGTAAATTCCAGTCTCTCAGGGACGAGCTGAAGCAAAAGGACGATGAGATCGCGAGAGTCATCGGTAGATGTAGCGAGCTCAAGGGAGCGCTTATGACCAAGGATGATGTGCTTGAGGTGAGCAGGGGGTTGCTACCGAGTGTGTCGATCTTCAGACTTACGTGGCATTCCTGCGGGTTGAGCTTGAGCAGACTTCAACTAGGGCCAATGACCTGAGTAATGCGTTGACCGGAAAGATGGTGGATTTGGAGAGGGCCAAGGAGGCCAAGATGGCGGCTTTGGCAAGGGCGGCGGCATCGGAGGAGATCATTTGCGTCCTCAAATCTGAACGGGCGAGTGAAGCGGAGGCGGCCGTGCTCAGGGAGGCGAGGGTTGAGGAACGGGTTGGCGAACTTGAGGGAGTGGTTTCGAACTTAACTGATCAGGTCACCGCTCTTGAGGCTGAAAGGGTGCAGCTATTGGCACGACCAACTTCCTCTCATGCTTCCGCTTATCCTGACATTGCGCAGGATTTGTACGAAAAGTGGATCCGTGCCGAGGCCCAGTTTGACGTATTTAAGGACTTGGTGGCGGCAGTGAGAGTTACTGCAGTCGAGTTCGAGGGTGCTCGTGCCAAGGCACACACAACTTGGGTCGCTTATGGTTATGATCCCGCCACGCCACGGGCAGGCGATGATGAAGACGAGCTTGGCGGCATCGAGTAAGGTGCTTGGTACGATGATGCATACTCGACCGACGAGGATGATGGCACTGAGTGATGTTTTTTATAATTTTTTTGTAATTTTTTGCATATGCTTTTGTAGGCGTCTGTTTAGCCCTTGTAAAGGATATGTTTTTTCTATTTGAAGTATGAAGTGTTGTTTTGCTTGTTCATCCTTGAATCTTGTTTGGTTGTGTTTTTATCATTTAATTGCTTTGGTCTTAATGGTTTCGATTTTGGCCATGGCCGAGGCGGACGTGTTAGTTCGAACGAAGTCGAATGCAAGTTATTTTGATCGAGGTCGAATGTGAGTTAATTCGAGCGATGTCGAATGCGAGTTAATTAGAGCGAGGTCGAATGCGAGTTAATTTGAGCGACGTCGAATGTGAGTTAATTCGAGCGAGGTCGAACGTCACATTAATTAATTCGAACGAGGTTGGATGTGCGTTAATTCGAACGAGGTCGAATGTGAGTTAATTCGAGCAAGGTCTAATGTGAGTTAATTCGAGCGAGGTCGAATGTGAGTTAATTCAAGCTAGGTCGAATGTGAGTTAATTCGAGCGAGGTTGAACGTTTCCTTAGTTATTTCGAACGAGGTCGAATGTGAGTTAATTTGAGTGAGGTTGAATGTGAGTTAATTCGAACGAGGTCGAATGTGAGTTAATTCGAGCGAGGTTGAATGTGAGTTAATTCAAGCAAGGTCTAATATGAGTTAATTCGAGCGAGGTCGAATGTCACTTTAGTTAATTCGAAAAGGTCAAATGTGAGTTAATTCGAACGGGGTCGAATGTGAGTTAATTCGAACGAGGTCGATTGTGAGTTAATTCGAGTGAGGTCGAATGTGAGTTGCATTGTTGCTTCAGTTAACGTGAGCGGATTTCATGTACGCTTGTTTTGCTTATAGAAACTTGGAGAAATTCACCATTTTTCAGACCGGCATTCCGGTCTCAGTCTAATTTCTTAGGCTGGCCAGTCCCAGTCTATCTGGTCCCTTCATTGGGCGACCTGGAGAAGTGTTGAGAGGTTGGGCAATGAACATATCGGTCTGCACCTTCATCGTACTTTAACTTAAAATGTTCTCTTTGTCGCCTCGTTAAAAACCTTCCCAAGAAAAGCCAATTGGGACAAAACTCAAGCGAGGGAAAAAGAGTACGTCTCGGAGAACATTTTTCCTTAGAAGTTAAAGTTCTTGAGGTGGGCGATGTTCCAGTTGTTTGGCAGTAGCTTTCCTTGCATCGTTTCCAGCTGGAATGACCCTTTGCTTGATGCCGCCGTAATTTTGTAAGGGCCACCTATTAGTCCCTAGCTTTACTTCTCGTGGATCCCTGCTTGCCTGTGTTTTGGCTTTGAGTATGTAGTCCCCGACTTTGAGCGGTCTGATCTTGGATTTTTTGTTGTAGTATCGCTCTACCTGTAATTTCTGAGCGACCATCCTTATGTAAGCCATGTCTCTTCATTCCTTGACCTCATCGAGGTCTTGTCTCCTGCTCTCGTCGTTTGTCAGCCCGCTCTCGCGTGAGTACCTCAGACTTGGTTCTCCGACCTCGACCGATATTACTGCATTGGTCCCATAGACTAGCGAGTATGGTGTTTCTCCTGTGCTCGTTTTTGGCGTTGTGCAGTAAGCCCATAGCACTTCCGGAAACAACTCCGGCCACAGTCCCTTGGCGTTCTTGAGCTTCTTCTTCATGATGTTCAATATTGAATTGTTGGAGGACTTCGCTTGTCCATTGCCCGCGGGGTGATATGGCGTGGAGAGTATTCTTTTGATGTGCCATTTTTTGAAGAACTCGGTGATTTTTTTCTAGTGAATTGGGGCCTGTTGTCTAATGTCGCCCAAACTCACACCACTAATTGGGATTGTGAGGTGGTCGATGCAGTTATAAATATCCAATCCGAGTCGGGGTCGATTCCACAGAGAGCTTTATGTTAGATTAGGTATATACCTAGTCTAGTGTATGACGTGCCCAAGATTGCACTTCCACATATTCAGTTGTTTCTTTTCTACTTCTAGTTTTTATGCTAATGCTTGTAATTGAAAAGCTAAGAGACAATGTTTTTTATTTTGTTGTTTTTCAAGTTATAAAAGATCTAGGGTTGTAACTTCCGCCTGGATGGTTACCTAACGGATTGAGAGCTTTAGGGCATGTTTGGTTGATCGGGATACAATATTGCAATCGCACGCGATTACTCACTCTATACCTCTCGGTAGTTTGAGTTATTTTGCCCAATTTGACTTTCTCAAGTCCACATGGGTATTTCATAAAACAAGTGATAGATGCTCAAGTCGGGTCTTACTATCTCTAGATTCAACCCTTAATTGGGGCTATCAATTTCTTGAGCTCACCCCAATTTCCTGTTAGCCAAATTTTCCTAGACTTAGTCTCTCTTTCTCAAGTAGAGACTATGTCAATTAGGCATGAATCAATGTTTGCAACCATCAATTCTCAAATTCAAGCAAGAACTACGCTAAATATCATATACGCAATCATAAATTAGCCCTAAATCAATCACCCATTAAGCACCCATACTAGGGTTGGGTCACAACCGTAGCTAAGGATTTAGCTACTCATGGAAAATGTAGAAATTAAAAAAGAAACTAAGGTAAAATCCATAATAGATGATTAAGGGAAGAAAATCTAATGTTTAAAGTTTAAACTATTACAAAGTTACCAAATATAGTAGAGAAAACGACTATTTATTCTCAGGTGCACCAAACTTGACCTAAAAATGACAAAAAGATCTATTTATACCCAGCTAAAATTATCAGACAAAATTACCCCTGCGGAGGTTGTGCGACCGCACATTGAGACTTAGCTTGGCAGGTTGGACTTTTGCGGCCGCACAATTCAGGCTTGCGGCTGCACTTCTTCAGCTTATGCAGACCGCACATTTCTGAGTGCGGTCATATTCTTGATTCTGCGGCCGCGCAATAATTGTGCCTTACACACTTTCTTGACCTTGGCCTTTGACATGGGGAACTTCTGCGGACCACACATTTCTGAGTGCGGCCGCGCTCTTGATTCTGCGGTCGCACAATAATGGTGCGGTCCGCGCTTCTTCATGGCCCTAAAATCCATCTCTCTAAACCTCATCTTCTGCGGCGGCACAATAATTGTGCGGTCCGCATTTTGCATGGGAATTCTGTCAGAGGTTGCCTCATGTTCTGGCGCCGCACTCAATATTGTGCGGTCCATATTTTGCCCTTTTAGCCTTGGTTTGGTACTTTTCCAAAATTACTCCTTCTTGAGTTGATTTTCATCTCTTTAGCTCATATTCCAACACTCCTGCAAGAAAGCACATTTCATCAGTTTTCGGAAATACCTTTAAGCAATTTTGAGCTAAAACAAAAGTAAAAGAGTGTAAATAAGTAGTAAAAATCCCTACTTATCAACTTCCCCAAACTTAAGCTTTTGCTTGTCCTCAAGCAAATAAGGTAATTCCCATATCCATAATAACAGAGCTATTTCAGCTGTCCTAAGGTAAATCAAACACACATCAATTGGGACCAACAATTACCCCAACACGTATGAATTATCAATAATGCAATGATTTGACTCTTTGAGTACAATAGTTCTAATGTGACACTAGAGCATCAAGAGATGACTTTATTCATCAAGGAAGCTCGCTCTATCATGTAGGTCATTATGGATCCCAAACTCCTCCTCCTCTACTCTCAGTTAGCATATCTCACTTCAGAATGTAACACTCAATTCAAGGATTGTGAAAAATTCGCTCATCTCTCTCAAAAGAATGTCACAAGTATGGCTCTAAGTACCATATGCTTGCCCCTCATGTAAATCACCGCTAATATAAGCTCACTCAACTTGAAATCATGTAGGGCTTTTTCGGGATTTAATGAAGGCTTTTGGACCGAGGTAGGACTTGTTGGAATAGAATGGGTTCGTCTTTCCCTAAGCACTCCGTTTTCTCTTTTTGGCTCATACTTTGTCGACTCTTTGAGTCATTTTCTTTTTCCTCGGGGGAACTAGAGAGACGTAACGTCACTCTTTCTTAGTCATGATATTCATTTTCTCCTTCTTTGTTTACTCCATGCCTTTCATCTTTGTTTTTCTTTGAATCCCTTTCACTCTTTACTTTATTCACTTTCTTTTTGGCATTTTCCTTTTTGTTCTTTCTTTCTTTTCTTTGCCTTCATTTTTCTTCGTTTCTTTCTCCTTCGTTATATCTTTATATCACTTTCAAACTCCTCGTCTCTCCCCTAAACTTATGTTTTAGCTAGTTGTTACTCAAGAATGCTAAGGAAAGATCGGGTGCCAAGAGAGGGTTATTACAAAACGGATAAAGGCTTGTAACGTGGTTATTGAATGAAAAAGGGCTTAGGCTCAAATGGGTTAACTAGGGATATCACATTGATAGGCTATGGAAGATTTCAAATTGGATCAAGGAGAGCCCACAATCATTTGTCAAGCCAAGCTACACTTAGAATTTTGCCTAGAAAAACATTCGGGGCAAGTTCTAGACTATTAGAATGGATACTTGGACTTTCAACTAAATATCTCACCTCTCATGCTGCTAGATTGCTAAAGAGAACGGAGTTGAGGGCCCACAATAACCCTAGTTAAGATTGAAAATCACAAATGGCTTGACTGAACCACTCGATGACTTCTTAAGTCAACACAAGAGTCAAAAGGTCACAACTAGAGCTATTTTCTGCCAACAACTTGTTTTTAACCATAAGGCCGTAGGTAACTGTGTTGGTACCAAGTGAAGAATTCTTGAGACCCTTTTATTCATTACTACTATTTTTACCTAAACATAAAAGAAAAAATGGACTCAATCCCTTAAGAAGGTTGTCACGCCATCCATCGTTGGGAAGAGCCACACGGTTCACACAAATCACACAAATCACACCTTTGGAAAGAACCGTGGCATAAAGAAAACCAAAGGCTTATTGTTTACTCAAACGTAAAAAGCAGCTAACCAATGAAAAAGAAGCTACTAATGTAAATAAGAAGTTATACTACTAAGAAAAACAAACTAAAGAAGCTATGAAATAAACTACGGAAAGTAAGACAAATTAATATACAAACGAGGGGAAATGAATATATACATTGAGGGAAAGGGAGGAATATATACATAACAAAAGAGAAAATAAAGATAAAAGAAAAAAAAGTATTCGAGTTATTACAGGCCAATGTCAATGTCATAATAAACTATCCAAAATAGACCACCCCCCGAATAACAATAAGCATTGTCCTCAATGCTTAACAAAAATAAGAACAAGGAAGGGTAGAGAGTGAAGATAACTCCCTATGTTTGTGCGTGGAAGCATCAACACCCTCTGGATACTCCAACTGGATCTCATCATCACCTGGCTAAGGGACAACAGGGTTGGTGAGCATTTGGAGCATCTTCTCAGCGGTGTGGGCAGCATGGTCTGGCTTTTTCAGACTGGCCAGCTGCTGCCTCGGATGCCTCAGGTACTGATGGTGCTGCTGGTGTTGACTCCATCAGCAAATCAAGTGGTAGATCTCCAGCAGATGCGATCTTGGCAACTTATTTTCTTAATCTATCTACTGACTTCTTCGAAGCCTGAGATTTCCGCATCTTTTTCACCTGTTTTCCCAACTCCTCAATGACTTCCCCATGTGCCACCAGAGTCTCCATAATGGTCTTCTAATTTTTCAGGATCTTTGACAATGTTTTCTCCACTGACGGAGGTACCTGTGATGCTGCTGGGGCAGAAGACTGTGCTGCAACAACACTTGATATATCAGACATCTTTGAAGTAGATGTCTGCATACGGTTGTTGAGACTCGCCAATGTCTGGAAGACTCGCAGCGCAGTGAGTGGATAAGTTGATGAGGCTGGTATTGGCAATGAAGCTGATGGTCTAGAAGATAAAGGTGGTGGCATGTCAGTTGTCCCGGTGAAAGGCTCGACTACTGTGGAAGGCATGGGAACTGTAGATGGCTCAGCAGCAGACTCTGAACCCACCACCGATGGATTGTCAGACTGGCCAAAAGTGGTAGTGGCTTTACCCTTGAACTTTGGGTTGTCAGCACCCTGCAGGTGGTACCATAAAAAAAGATTCTTGGCCTTTACTTTTGTATCATATGGCCTCGGCTCCACCTTTGCATCGTTGAAATACTCTGTGAGGGTGTTTGGATAAGGGTAGGATCTTTCACCTTTTTAGACAACTAATGTGATATTGGTTGACATGATGGCACCCACATTGATTGGGTACCCAGCCATAATAGAAGCCACCAGAATTGTTTGGGGAAATGAGATATTGTTCTCATTCAAACACTGATCAATATGGCTGCACACGAAGGTCTTCCACCCTTTAGCTTCAAAATTTAGGGTGCCCGGAGGATAGGAACCCCTGGTGTGATCCACGATGGTGGTGGTACTCGAGAAGATAACATCTCAGCTAGCCAAGGGCTAGCTGCAACACCCATTGCAAGATTTTCCAAATACTGAACTGCCTCTACTTCTTCAAAGCCCACATAAGTGTACAAGGAGCAGAGTCGAATTTGACTTTTAGATTTCTCACCTTTCTTATCTTGGTACCCTTCTTTATGTGAGCCACATTGGCATAAAATTATTTAACCAATTGCTCATTTGCATCGATGACACTTTGGGTGAACCACCTCCACTCCTTTCGCTCCCGGAAGTGTCTAAGGATATTTGGATTGTGAATATCCAAATCCTTAATTAAGAACTGTCGCTCAAGTGTGTGCGATCTCTGGGGCCACCACTCTCTGAACCGTGTGAAGGCCGTCAAACTCAAAATCGATCCTCCCATATTTCTTTCTTCTTCGACCTCTCAAGGCCACCCACTCTAGTGTCACCTCCTCCACCATCATCAGAAACATCATCATCATCATCATCTAAATCAATTGGTGCAGGAGGAGTGTGTGTAGAGGAAGGCTTTGAACCCTGGCTGCCGGCATCTGAGCCCTCAGAAGAACTAGTAGTAGAGGAGGATTCATCTCTCAATTGGAGTCTACTCGGAAACTGTTGGGTTAAGATTGGGTATCGGGTTGTGCTTGCACAAAGTTTCCCTCTGAAGCTTCCTTAGACGGGAGATACTCACTGGATTCTAAGGATTCAGGAACTCTGTTGGCAGTTGCTTTTTTGTTTATAGCTCTTTGGACTGAGAGTGGGAGGTTGCCTCTACTTCGGCCTCGGGAGGGTTCAGCCCTCTCTTTTGATGTATCACCTCTTCCACGTGATATAACCATTTTCTTCAACACATAGCAATAGGAATCAGCTAGAGTTGAAGTTCACAATGTACACAAATGCATGCATGATAGTTGCAAGAAAACAGACTCAGAAGAGGCAGTGCGGCCGCCGACTGCCACGTGCGGACCGCACAATTTAAAAGTGCGGTCGCACACCCTGAAGTGCAGACTGCACAATTTCTAGTGCGGTCGCACATACCTATTTCCAAAACATTGGTTCTCTGAAGCTCCGAAGTGCGGTTGCACACACTTTTCCGCGGACCGCACAATTTTCTGTGGACTATCAAATTTTGAGTGCGGTCCGCACTTTTCATGCACACTTTTGCCCTAACTTTAAGATCTGTGGACCGCACAAAAGTATGTACAGTCGCACAATTTGAAATTACGCAGCAGTACCTCTGTGTTTTGCAATTTTCACACAATTGAGACATGGTATTTGTAATTAAACATGATTCACGATCTACCCAGGCCCCAATGAACATATATGATATTACCCAACTGATTCTAAGCACACATGACTAATCAATTTACATTTTAGGCCTAATAATAACCCTAACACAAAAGAACAAAAATTAAGAGAAATTGAAAAATATAAAAATGTAATGAACATACCAGTGATGAAGGATGCAGGTAAGAAGCTACAGAGATGAAATGTGTGAGGATTGTGAACTAATTGAATTTGCACTGTGCTTGCTTTGGGTTCAAGAACTCAGAGTGTGTAAAGTTGTGAATAGTGCATTGAGGTCCTATTTATAGGTTGACCAAGTCGTCCCAATTTTAAGTTGAGTGCGGCCGCACAATTTTAAGTGTGGTCCGCACCCTGAAGAAACTCTACGGTCCGCAAAAAAGTGAGTGCGGCCGCAGAATTTTTGCGGACCGCACAATTTTGTGTGCGGCCGTAGATTGGCTATGAAATTTGACAGACCAACTTCAGAGAGCTTGCACTTTTAGTCTTCCAGTTGTGCGGCCGCACATAGAATTGTGCGGCCGCAGAGTGATTACTGTTGCTGCCTTTAGAATTGTGCGGTCCGCATAATTAATGTGTGGTCCGCACTTTTGCAACACTTAGCTAATTTTTTCTTGCATAGTCCCTGCAATGCACACCCATTCTTTCATACACTCAAAACTAGTTAGCACAAAACAAAGCCTATATAATGAAGAAGAAAAAGAAAAAGAAAAAGACATATGGGTTGCCTCCCAAGAAGCGCCTGATTTAACGTTGCGTCACAATGTAGTTTACCAATCATTTGAAATGAAGAACCGCCACGACGTGACCATCATCAACTTTACCAAGATAGTGTTTCACCCGGTGCCTATTGACTCTAAACACTTCATCATTCTTATTTTTCAAGTCCAAAGCACCAGAGGGGTTACATTCACCACTTCAAACGGGCCACCCCATTTAGACTTCAACTTGCACGGAAACATCCGTAACCGGGAATTGAACAATAACACAAGATCACCTTCTTTAAACTCCTTGTTATGGATGTACTTGTCATGGAGGTACTTCATCTTATCCTTGTATAGGGACGAGCTTGTGTAGGCATGGTACCGAAATTCATCAAGCTCATTCAATTGTGCCACCCTTAAGTTTGCGACGACATCACACTCAAGGTTCAACTTCTTCAAATCCCACATAGCCTTATGCTCAAGTTCCACCGGAAGATGACACGCCTTCCCGAACACCAACCGGTATGGAGACATCCCGATCGGTGTTTTGTATGCCGTCCTATAAGCCCAAAGAGCATCATCATGTTTTCTAGACCAATCCGCCCGGTTGGCATTCGCTGTCTTTGCCAAAATACTCTTGATCTCTCGGTTGGAGACTTCAACTTATCCGCTTGCTTGAGGGTGATAGGGGGTCGACACTTTGTGAGTGACACCATACTTTGTGAGTAAGGTATAGAAAGCTTTGTTGCAAAAGTGTGATCCCCTGTCGCGCCCCCTTTTTTCCTCCTCGCGGAGAATGTACGAGTTTCGACATTTCATGGGGGATCAACTCTTTTCCTTTTGGGAATTGGGTATTTGAAGAGTCGCCACCTAATGGATTATGGTGCGTTAGGGCACCTTGAGCAATTAACTCATGGACTAGTTTGCATTACTAGAGATTAGGGTAAGGGCTCGAAATAACCTCGAGGGGAAGGTGTTAGGCACGCCTCGCGGTCCACAACGGTGGGTCTCGCCCGAACTTATATGAATCAGTCATTTGAACAAGTAAACAACTTTAACACGTATTTGCAAGTAAAGGCATGTTTTGACATTTTAAGCAGATATATAGTTCAAGTAATGAAACAAGGGAAAAGGTTTGAACAAGTTGCACATATATAAAGAAAAATAAATTCATTTAAACAACGGGAGTTAGGAAAGGGGGTCCTAGGTTGGTTAGCCTACAATATCATACCCACAAAATGCCCGATAATCACTCCTCAATGAAGGGCTACACATGACATTAGCACGTAGTCATCATATCCTTACTACCCAATTCCCTCCCCTTAGTCATAGCCTAAAACGTTCTAGCAACCTTGAAAGATATCTTATGCGTGCTCTAACGTCCCTTCCTTGTGGCCATGGAGGTATTTAGGACCTCTAATTTAGGTAGTTCTAGACCATCCTAAGATGTTTGAAGGAGAAAAGTCTAAGCGTCAACCAAAACAATTAGGACTGCATTTAAAAGGGGGAACAATTAAAGGCTCACATTTTACCTCCACAAGCGGAACAAATAAGTGCACGTCTCAAACAACTATTTCAGGTATTTAAGAGAGAAACCCTAAAACATGATATCTAGGTGAGCAGAGAGTATACAGTATTGAATTAGGACCAAAGTGTCAAAGACCTATTCAACTTGCCAACTTATTTTAGACCTATTGAATGTGAGCAGTCTCAAATAACGAAGCGCAATTTCATAGGCTCGTAGAATTTTAGTCACCCTATAGGTTTGCCTAGGCGTGTAATAGCATGGTATCTAATCACTGATCAGGAATGCAGTAAAACAGTAAGAAAATTCAAACGGGCCATTTGGATCCTATAGGCATGCTCTCTAGAAGTATTTAATTAAGGCGGTGTTTGAAAACTTATTAAAAAGCGGACATATTAGTTGATTGAATCGATTCAGAATAAACAAACTGATTTCTAATTAAACAAGGTGAAACAAACAGCAGTAATTTAACCAAAGTGAAACTCCTATAGGCATGATATCTTTTAGAGCTGGTTTTAACTCCTATAGGCATGATTTCTATTATTAACAAAAGAATTAGGTCTTATAGGCATGGCTTCTAATTTGTGTGAACGTAAGCATGCAGAATTCATTTAAACCAAAGCACATCCTATAGGCATATTATCTAACAAACACATTTTGAATCGAAATAGACCCTATAGGCATGTTATCTACCCGATTTTACCCACAATATGCAACTACCCACCTCTTTTCATTAATCACCCCAATGTTTGTTTACAATAATTATTACAGATCAAGAACTGAATATAAATTACATAAATAAAATAGAAGCTAAGATATGGGGAGCCTGAAGCATGCCCAAAACAGTCATGGTATACCGAGCCTTTACTGATCTCAAATGCCCAGAGTTCCATAGCCCAATTCATGTCTAGGTGTTTCAGAGTTCCCTAAGGATCTCAAGGATCCCGGGCAGTGCTCACACCTAGACTTTCCTCAAACAAAGACTGATTATGTGCAGTGTGGAAGTGCTAGCCATGATATGCCAGAGTTCAGAGAAACCTCAAGGGTCTCAAGGCAGTACACATATCAGAGGGGAAGAACCTAGTAATCTAAGAGTAATGTGAGAGTGTGTGATGATTTTTGTATGCAGTAGCAAGAGGGCTTTAGGAATGAAAAGGATTTTCTAAAACCAATACACGATTAGGGTGGAAAACAGTTTGAGAAAACGTGAAGAACATTTTTTCGAAGAGCAAGTCACAGAACACACAATTTCAGAACAAACTTCACACAAGCAAAAAGGGGTAGGGTACACATTGGTGATGTCAAACAATACACCGATTCTTTATGGAATTGACAAGTTAGTTACAAAGTCATGATGAGAACACACAGGTCTTAGACACAAATAGGATCTCATGAGTGAGTTAGAGCAAGTTAGACTTAGATGAACAAACTAGACAAACACTTCATGAAGTAATCAAGGTTTTAGAAACATTAATCATATACAGAACAAACAGAATTTAGTCATGCTGGTGAGATAATAAACACACAATGCAACTCGGACATACTAGTGAGCAAATTATCTAAAGCAGGATTGGGGCGTGCTAAGCAACATACTAATTACAACTTTTAATAGAACAAACTTAAGCACGCTGAGTGATACAGTAATCATGCAGTGTAATATAAGCATGCTGTTATACATTGAGCAACATGATAGTAAGATAATGCACAGGGCTGAAAGCCACAACTGATAAACTGAAACAACAAAGAAACACATAGTTTAGGGATTTGAATTTAATCAGGACATACCAGTTAAGGAGAGAATACAAGGTATAGAGCAGAGATGGTGCAAATAGCCAGCCTTGGCTTACAGCCGGGTGGGTTAGTGAGAATTGCAAGTAACAAAAGAGAATAGAGAGCTTTTAGAGTATGAGAGTATGGAGGAACTAGTGTTCGTGTGTGTCCCGAAGTGTGGAGTAAAGGAGAGTATATATAGTAGTTAAGAGCAAGGAAAATAAGGTAAAGGGAATCAACCCTTCTGCAATTAAGGAAGCCACAAAATCAATTATACATCAATTAGTATAATTTTCCTCAATTAAGGGTAATTAACCAATGGTAAAGGCAGAACATATTTAAGGAAAGAAAATCAAACGAGCAATTATGGGTAAATAGACAGAGGTTTAATTAAGGAAATGATCAGTAAAGAATCAGTGAATATCACGGTTAAATTAAATAAGGTAAGAAAGCTAGTCAAGATTGTTAATAAAGGGAATAGTCAGGAATATCACATAGGTCTTTAACAAATTGATAAATCAAGAATCCGAATTAATCACTGATTTAAGGAGAGAAGTATATGTTTACCATGAATAGGCAAAGAATGAACATGGACATATAGAACCAGTAGAAAAGTCGAACCAAGAACATCAATAGAGGCACATTAGGAGAAGAATCACACAAACCAGAGCATAGGGCAAAGTTAGTACACAAGTAATCTAGACAAACTCAGAATCCAAACAATAATGTCGAAAAATTAGGGCTTTCAGCATAAACGAGCTAGGGTTAAAGAAAACCTCAGAAATCGGTTGAAAGAGCACAAGAGACAGGAGATTAAGCACTCAAAATTTATCGAACATTTTCGAAAAAGAAAATTTTGGGAAACCCTAGTCATAGAGGTCAAAAACCTGAAGTATGGTAGTGTTTTAAATCAGTCAGTGGTAGAGGAATAAGAGAAGCTTAAAGAAAAATCACTGAAACTTGAAGAACATTTCAAATATGCAGAGATTCAAACAAAGAACCCAAAATATAGTGCTAAAATCGGTTGACAGTAAAGAAACAAGAAATTTTTAAAGAAAAGTTGCTGACAAACTCAAAATCCTTCCAGATCTACAATGATCGGGACAGATTCATGGCCAAAGATTAGGGTTTTGAGGAGAAAAGGGAGGGGTAAAGAGAACCTGGTTTTGAACTAGAGATTTGAACCATGGAACTTCAATAGAAATCACTCGCAAACCATGGACGAACCCTTGAAAAGATTTGAACGAGATCTGGACCAGATCTCTTCGAGGTTCTTCCACAAAAACCACATAATCGAACAACCAAGGGGATAAGAGACAAGTAGTGGCTTCGTACAGCCATAGGACGCCATAGATTGGACAAGGATTTAGAGTTTTGAGGTTGATTTTGGGTGACGGCGATTAGGGTTAGGGGTTGTTTCAGAGAGAACTCGAGAGGAAGGGATTCGAAGGCGGCTGTTGGTGAAAAATGATTAGGGTATAGGGGTCGTTTGAGACTAAAAAAGGAAAGGGTGGTTTGTGGCCGTTGATCTTTGTGATCAACGGTCATGATTTAATAGGGTTTGGGGCCTGATCGGGTATTAGGGTTTGGGCTGGGTAGGTTTAGGTTAAAATTGGGCTGACTGTTGGGTCTAATTTAGGATTAGAACTGAAATAGAAAATAGGGGCAGATTTTAAATAGCTAATTTGAATAACTAAATAATTTATAAAATAATAAAATGAGTACCAAAAAATATCCTTGTGCACTAAAATGATTTAAAATATTTATTTAACATTTAAAAATATAAAGATCAATTTATGCTTAAATAATATAATTATACATTAGTATGGGATATTATTGCAAAGATGTGCAATTTAGCCTAAAAAATGTAAATGCAATTATAAAAATGCAATAAAATTATTTAAGCACTATATTGGCATAAATAATAAATTTAGATAGCTAAATCATCACAAAAGTAGTATGAAGGATAATTATTGGATATTTATATAATAAAAAGAGAAGAAATAAATTGATTTGGAGCTTTTAAAACTGTAGAAAAATTNTATATATATATATATATATATATATATATATATATATATATATATATATATATATATATATATATATATATATATATATATATATATATATATATATATATGTATGTATATATATGTATATATATGTTTAAAAATATGTGAGGAAAAAATTGGGTATCAACAACTGCCCCTCTTTACTTGGGAGGGATGAAAGAGTTTTCGGGTAAAGAAATGATGGCCAATTTTGACTGAACGGGATGTCTTGAAAGATAAGGTCCGGGCTCCGGTCTTTGAGTTGCCTACATATCTTTAGTTTTATAAGAATCAGGCCATGTGTAGTTCTGGATTCATTGGCGGAATATACCGATGAAGTCTTTGCAAGGACGGACACGAGATGCAAGAGCGGCTATGGTGAACGGTTAAGCTTGAGATAGTTTGAAGGAACTGGAGCGAGGTCGCTCCTGCTAGGATAACAGTTGCTTGCTGGTCAGCTGCAGATAAAGAGATGCTACACACATAGATTTGTGCGGAAATTTAAAGATGATGCAGATTCCCTTTGGACCATGAAAGTTGTCTTTGGACGGTTAAGGATGACATCCTCGGACCATGAATTGTTTTGGAGGGATTCGCAGGCCATGAAATGGTGTTCTCGGGCCATTCAGATGGTGACTCCAAACAATGATGCCTTTGAATAATGATACGCAAATTTGAAAGATCCTCAGGCCATGGCATGGTGTCTTCCGGCTATGAGGATGATGCCTTTTAGGCTATGACGCCTTTGGATAGATTGGTGATATTTTAGCCCATGAGGGGTAGTAATATGATGTTAACAAAATAAGGCTTTGTCTTGTGAAATGAAGGGCTGAGCTTAGCCTAGTTGCAAAGTAAATAGATAGTGCCGGAATAGAGCAATATTTGTGCAAGAAGGGACAATGCTTAGTCCCATGCAAATGTGGAGGCAGGGATTAGCTTTATGCAAGTAGGGAGGCAAGGATTAGCCTCATGTAGATATGGAGGCAGGGATTAGCCTCATGCAAATATGGGCAGGCAAGGATTAGCCTCATGCGGGATGGAGGCAGGGATTAGCCTCATGCAGATAGGGAGGCAGGGATTAGCCTCATACAACCAGGGAGGCAGGGATTAGCCTCATGCAAATGGGGAGGCAAGGATTAGCCTCATGCAAATGGGGAGGCAAGGATTAGCCTCATGCATGATAGGGAGGCAGGAGTAGCCTCATGCAAATATGGAGGCAAGGATTAGCCTCATGCAAGATAGGGAGGCAAGGGTTAGCCTCATGCAAATATGAAGGCAAGGATTAGCCTCATGCAAGATAGGGAGGCAGGGAGTAGCCTCATGCAAATATGGAGGCAAGGATTAGCCTCATGCAAGATGGGGAGGCAAGGAATAGCCTCATTCAAATATGGAGGCAAGGATTAGCCTCATGCAAGATAGGGAGGCAAGGATTGGCCTCATGCAAGTGGTGTGGCAAGGATTAGCCTCATGCATGATAGGGAGACAAGGATTAGCCTCATGCAAGTGGGGAGGCAAGGATTAGCCTCATGCAGGTACGGAGGCAAGGATTAGCCTCATGCAAATGGGGAGGTAAGGATTAGCCTCATACAAATCAGGAAGGCAAGGATTAGCCTCATGCAGGTATAAAGGCAAGGATTAGCCTCATCCAAATAGGGAGGCAGGGATTAGCCTCATGCAGGTATGTGGGACAGGGCTTAGTCCCGTGCAAAAGGCGGGTAGAAAATAAGAGTAGTGGGAGATATATTCGGTGTCTGATGGTCCGAATGATAGTGATCTTGTTACGTGTATACATTTGCAGACGCTATCGCTACGTCAGATGTACCTGCGTTCAAAGAAAAATTGTAAGTTTTGTGGGGGGAAGGTTGGTTCGTGCTTCTATCCGCTGGCCTTACTTTGCTCCGTTCTGGAGGCCTTTCGAGTTTTCCTAGGTAACCTGACTGTTACCGAAATAGAGTGTTCGAAAAATATGCAATTATTGATAGAAATAGAGTTAATTGGAAACATATTGAAATATCAAGTAATTTAGATGAACTAGTGACTGTAACACATTTCATAGACACTACAACTTTCTTATGTTTGAATTTTGAGGGCCCTCCTCAAAATTCTGCCCCAGTTTCATAACCGATTTTTGATCATCTGGCATATGATAGCGTTGGCTGAACTTGCTCCGGAATTTTGGGGGTCCTTCTCAAAATTTTGCCCCAGTTTCTGATCTTGGGGGAAATGGAAATTTTATTATGATATGACCGAACCCATAAGGCTGCCTACGTATCCCCTCTTAAACGGGAATCAGGTCAAGCGTAGTTCAATTACATCAGATGAGTAAATGTAAATAGTCTAAACATAATATCTTTTGACTGCGTCTGAATTGATTGGTTTTGGCCAAATTTCTCCGTCCATTTCTGCAAGTATGAGTGCTCCTCCTGTCAGTACTCTATGAACCATGTACGGACCTTGCCAGCTGGGAGAGAATTTCCCTTTGGCTTCATCTTGATGTGGGAAGATCTTTTTCAGCACCAGGTGTCCTGGTGCAAATTGCCTTGGTTTGACCCTTTTGTTGAAAGCTCTGGACATTCTATGCTGGTAAAGCTGACCGTGACATACTGCGTTCATTCTTTTCCCATCTATGAGGGCCAATTGTTCGTAGCGGCTCCTTATCCATTCTGCATCGCTGAGTTCGACTTCTTGTATGATTCTTAAAGAAGGAATATCCACCTCGGCTGGGATGACAGCTTCGGTACCGTAGACCAGCATGTATTCCCCAGTTGATGTGCGACTGTGGCGCGGTATCCCCACAAAGCGAAGGGTAGCTTCTCGTTCCATTGTTTGTAGTTTTCTACCATCTTCTATCTTCTTGATGTTTTTGTTGGCAGCTTCTACGGCTCCGTTCATTTGAGGTCTATAGGTGTGGAATTTTTGAGCTTGATTTTGAAAGTTTCACACATGGCTTTCATCAGATCACTGTTGAGGTTGTCGGCATTATCAGTAACGATGGACTCGGGAACTCCGAATCGGCAAATAATATGATCTTTGACAAAATCTGCGACGACTTTCTTGGTTACGGCTTTATAAGATGCGGCCTCTACCCATTTTGTGAAGTAATCAATGTCTACCAGAATAAACCTGTGCCCATTTGAAGCAGTGGGCTCAATTGGACAAATGACATCCATTCCCCAGGCGGCGAACAGCCAAGGTGAGCTTGTCGCATTGAGTTCATTCGGCGGAACCTTTATCATATCAGCATGCACTTGACATTGGTAGCATTTGCAGACATACTAGACGCAATCCGTCTCCATGGTCATCAAAAAGTAACTGGCCCTGAGTACTTTCTTGGCTAAGACAAAACCATTCATATGTGGGCCGCAGGTCCCAGCATGTATCTCCTCAAGTAGCTTAGAAGCCTCTTTTGCGTCGACACATCTTAGCAGTCCTAAATAAGGAGTTCTCCTGTACAAGTTTCCTCCACTGTGGAAGAAGTGATTGGACAATCGATGGAGTGTGCGTTTCTGAGTGTGGTTTGCATGCTCTGGATATTCCTCTATCGCCAAATACTCCTTGATGTCGTGGAACCAAGGCTTTCCATCTGTCTCTTCCACGACGTGAGCACAGACTGCCATGTTGAGTCCTAGTATGGAGGCGTCATACTCCTCCATGTTATTGGTGCAGGGAAATCTGAGTTTAGCAGATACCAGATAATGTTGACCCGTTTCTAATACCAAAACTGCTCCAATTCCTACTCCTTTGAAATTTGCAGCTCCATCAAAGAACATCTTCCAACTGTCGTACGCTTCAGTAATGTCTTCCCCTACGAATGACACCTCTTCATCAGGAAAATACGTTTTCAAGGGTTCGTATTCTCCTCCCACCGGATTCTCAGCAAGATGATCTGCCAATGCTTGTCCGTTGACCGCCTTTTGAGTTACGTAGACGATGTCGAACTCATTCAACAGTATCTGCCACTTGGCCAACTTTCCAGTCGGCATGGGTTTCTGAAATATATACTTCAAAGGGTCCATCCCGGATATGAGGTATGTGGTGTAGGCACAGAAGTAATGCCTCAACTTCTGGGCCGTCCAGGTTAAAGCGCAACATCTGCGTTCCAGCAGAGAGTATCGTGCTTCGTAAGGTGTGAACTTCTTACTCAAGTAGTATATGGCTTGCTCCTTTCTCCTTGTGTCATCGTGTTGTCCCAGAACACATCCGAAGGCTCCATTTAGTACAGATAGATAGAGTAGCAAAGGCCGTCCCGGCTCTCACGGGACCAAAACCAGTGGTGTGGACAGGCATTCCTTGATTTTGTCAAAAGCATTTTGACAGTCTTTGGTCCAGCTTGTCTCAGCATCTTTTCTCAACATCTTGAAGATGAGTTCACATATGACTGTGGACTGCGCTATGAAGCGACTGATATAGTTGAGATGCCCTAGGAAGCTCATCACGTCCTTTTTGCTCCTAGGCGGCGGTAATTCTTGAATAGTCTTGACTTTAGACGGATCTAGCTCGATCCCTCGACGACTGACAATGAATCCCAATAACTTTCCTGCGGGAACCCCGAACGCACACTTTTCGGGGTTCAGTTTCAAGTTGTACCTCCTCAGCCTGCCAAAGAACTTTCTCAAGTCTGTTATATATCCACGGTCCTCTTGGATTCGATGATGATGTCGTCCACATACGCCTCTATTTCTTTGTGTATCATATCATGGAAGATGGTTGTCATAGCTCTCATATAAGTAGCCCCAGTATTCTTGAGACCAAATGGCATCATCTTGTAGCAGTATACCCCCATGGTGTAATAAAAGCTGTTTTCTCTGCATCTTCTTCATCCATGCAGATCTGGTGATAACCCGCGAAGCAATCTACAAAGATTGGAGTTCATGCTTGGCGCAGTTGTCGATCAGGATGTGTATATTTGGTAGTGGAAAGTCGTCCTTGGGACTTACTCTGTTTAAATCTCGATAGTCAATACATACTCTGACTTTCCCATCTTTCTTTGGAACTGGCACAATGTTGGCTAACCAGGTTGGGTACTCAACCACTCTGAGAACTTTGGCTTTGATCTGCTTAGTAACTTCTTCCTTGATTTTCAGGCTCATATCTGGTTTGAATTTTCTGAGTTTCTGCTTCACCAGCGGACACATTGGATCGGTTGCTAACTTGTGAGCCACTATGGAAGTGCTCAAACCGGTCATGTCATCATATGACCATGCGAAAATGTCCTCATATTATTTTAAGAAGCGGATGTACTCTTCCTTCTCTGTTGGTGATAAGTGAATGCGGATGCAAGTCTCCTTGACGGTCTCGGCATCCCCTAAGTTTACTGCTTCGGTTTCGTCTAGATTGGACTTAAGCTTATTCTCGAAGTTTTCAACCTCCCTAACAACTTCCTCGGGTATCTCGTCTTCTTCATCCGAATTACTATCCTCATGTTGCGTTGCCTCATTACATGTCACAGTCACCGGTTCATCAGAAAGTAATAATAACGATGTAGAAAGAAAAAGTGTAGAAAATAATAATGAATAATAAAGAGCAATGCATTTGATTAAAACCGAAAAAACATCCAGACAAGTACGGCTCGAGGAATCGAGCATTTATTTTGAAACAAGTAAGTCTTTAAACCAAATTACTGAAAATCTTAAATTCCAAGAATGGCTATAGAAATAAAATCTGCCAGGCTACCCAGGGACTCGGCGGGATCGGGATGGTGTGGCGGTCCAGTTCCTGAGAACAACTCTCTTCTCCACATTCTAAATAGTGAGGCCTTCTTCCTCCTCCTCCTCAATTATTGCACTGCAGTTCATGTGTTCGTCCTCCAAAAACAGAATCTTCAGCCCAGCTAATGCCTCTTTTTCTGCAATTCCCCATATTGTGTCAGCTTGGTGAAAAGCTTGATCCAGATGCGACACTGATTGCTTGAGAGGGTAGTACGGTCCACGCCATGGAGGCGACCAATCTTTATACTCTTGCCAGGTGTACTGGTATTCGAACCCGAAAGTAGTGCCATGACCCTTCAGCTGTATCGGTTTAGTAATACCCTGGAGATTCTTTCCGAGCCCTTTCCCGGGTTCATACCCGGACCATGCCAGAATGCTCTCTATTTTGCTGCTCCACCATTTGTCCTTTTCAACGGCGTTGACACGTTAGATGTGATGATAGGTTTCCCCTCCTAGCCTCCTTCTTTTTTCGATAAACCGGGATGGTTTGGCTGGTGTAAATGGGGTTACTCCCGTCCCCATGAATGATCACCTCCTGATGGTTCCATTCAAACTTTACTGCCAGATGCAAGGGATGCCACAGTCCCAGCGGCGTGTATCCATGGTCTTCCTAACAGCAAATTGTAGGATGCAGATATGTCCAGCACCTGAAACTCGACGTCGAACCACGTAGGCCTCATTTGTAGATAAAGATTAATTTCTCCGATGGTAGCTCTTTGAGACCCATCAAAAGCTTTTACGTTCATGGTCCCTTCCCGTATCTTGTATAGGCCTTTAGCCAACCTCTTCAGTGTTGTTAATGGGCAAATATTGAGACTGGATGCTCCATCAATCAGGACCCTGGTAATGAAGTAGTCTTCGCATCGCACGGTGATGTGCAGTGCTCTGTTGTGATTCAAACCCTCAGGCGGCAACTCATCCTCGTGGAAAGTGATTTTGTGACTTTCCAGCA
Source organism: Nicotiana attenuata (assembly GCF_001879085.1). Taxonomy (NCBI): domain Eukaryota; kingdom Viridiplantae; phylum Streptophyta; class Magnoliopsida; order Solanales; family Solanaceae; genus Nicotiana; species Nicotiana attenuata. The sequence continues at coordinate 98,586 of NW_017672953.1, forward strand.
CCTATCCTACCATGTTAGCCATTTCTCCGCTTGTGATATTATTGGGCACATAAGCTTCGCTCAACACTTTCATTAAAGCGTTCTTGTGCGCCTCTAAATTTTGCAACAGTGACAGGATGGATATCTGAGCTGGGGTCTTGTTAAAATGATCAACGACGGAATACTCCTTTGCTTGTACTTTCCTCCAAAGGTCATCTGGTCCTGCTTCAATGATAGGCGGCTTGGAAGTGGCATCCTTACTTGGTCCTCCCAGGTGTTCAGGTGTATAGATTCTTCCGGTCCTAGTCATTCCTTATGCGGCGTTGGATTCCTCCATCTTCTCCTTTCCTTTTCGCCGAGGTTTGGCGATATAATCCCAAGGTATTGCTTTTGAATTGAAAGGAGGTGTGGTCGATATTGTCACTGTGAAAGGTGCGACCACTTCCACTTTAAACGGAACAGGGATGACCGCGGGTGGAGCCACCTCTACTTCAAATGGAACTGATGTGGCTGCCTCAACCTCGATTGGCGACTGAGTTTGTACTACAATAGGGGTGAGGGTGACTAAGGGTTTAAAGTCATCACCTTCCTGGATAAGCCAAATCGACCCCTCAGGATCCCACTCTTTGTTCGTCTCTATCACATGTATTCCACCACCTCTATGATCAGGGAGAGGGTTGCGAACATTGGGTGTGGCCTCCTTTGCCTGTATGACCTTGTTGTTAATCAGCGTCTGGATCTTGTCTTTCAGTGCTCGGCACTCGTTAGTGGTGTGCCCCATCATACCGGAATGGTACGCACAAGTTTTGTTAGGATTGACCCATTGGGATGGATTCTCTAATGCCACTGCGGGAATAGAAGTGACATAACCTGCAGCTATCAACCTTTCATACAAATGGTCGATGGGTTCAGCAATAGCGGTGTATTGTTTGGGTGGCTTGCGGTCAAAATTGGGTCTAGGTCATGGATAATTTTGGCGGGTTGGAGGTGATTGGAAATGAGATGGTTGGGAGTTATAGGTATGACAGTGGCTGGCTGGGAATATCTTGGAGATGATGGTTGATATGTGGGTGGTGGTACTTGGTATGTGGATAGAGGTGTTTGATATGTGGGTGGAGGTGTTCGATAGGTAAGTGGAGATTTCGAGCCCTGAGCCACCATTACTGCCCCAACATCTTTCTTCTTTTGATATGCCGCCTGACTGCAATGCTTTATTCGTGGCTTGCAATGCCTCGAAATTCGTTACCATTCCGCTTTTGATGCCTTCCTCAATTCTTTCCCCAAGTTTGATGATATCGGAGAATTTGTGGTTTTCAATAACCATCAACCTTTTGTAATACTGCGGGTCCTATGCTCTGACGAAGAACTTATTCATCTGTTCTTTGTCCAAAGATGGCCTGACCTTGGCCTCTTCTGACCTCCAGCGGGTAGCATACTCGCGGAAAGTCTCAGTGAGTTTCTTCTTAAGATTTTGGATGTAGAAAACATCAGGTGCGTTTTCTGTGTTGAACCTGAATCGGTCCATGAAATCTCATGCCATACTTACCCAATTGGACCATTTCTTGGGATCCTGGCTGATGTACCAGGACAAAACATCATCGGTAAGACTCCTCATGAAGAGTTTCATCCGGATCTTTTCATCCTTTCCGACCCCGACAAGCTTGTCACAATAGGTCCTTAGATGAACCCTAGGATCACCTATACTGTCAAACATCTCGAACTTGGGAGGTTTGTACCCCTCTGGAAGTTCTACATCTGGCTGTATGCGTAGGTCTTCATAATTCAAACCTTCTATCCCTTTGCCGCCTTCGATACCCTGAACCTGACTTATCAATTTCTTGAGTTCTTCAGCCATGTTTTTAATGAGCAGGTCCTTTTCGGAGGATTCTGGTGTATAGGAAGTTGGTTGAGTAAGGTGAGGTATGGTCTCCACATATATGGGGTTGTGTTGATAAGTGCCAGGTACTTGGGTGTAGTGATGGTCATTGGTTGAGTTTTGAGGATCGGGAATGGGTTGTGGTGTGTTTTGGGGAGTGTGGTAAGTGGCGGTTGGTGGGTACTGGATTGATTGGTGGTGGAGTTGGTATTGGCAAGGGATTGAGATTTTGAGGTGGGGTTGCGTATTGATGCGGTGCAGAAGGGTTTTGTGGATGTTGGTTTGGTGTATTTTGGGGAGGTGCTGGATTCTTTGTGTTTTATCGGTTGATGTCGGGGACAATCAGTGTGAGTGATAAGTTTACCAAGTTGTGAACCTGCTCAAGCTCTCCTTGAAGCTCCAGTATCTTTTGTTCCAATTTCAAGACAAGATCATTTGGTACCGGAGTACTCTGGCCATCTGAAGTCTCTGCGTTTTCAACATTCTCCTTTCGGATACCACTTAAGTCGTCCATTTTTGTTTTTCCTTTGCTTTTTGTATTGCTTGGATGAGGAGGAGGTGGAGGGCCTCTGGATCTGGTATGATACGCTGATGATGCCAGTATGAGTGAACCAACCTTAGGGAATGGGAATAATCAAAATAAAGGAAAAATAAAAAGGTAACAAGTTAGTAGGGATTTTGAAATGTTGCGGTATTTAAACACATATTGCTAGAATATAAATTTGCGTCCTAATTTGGGAGCCTCGTAGTGCCCGAGGTAGGCCTAGCAACAAATAGATTTGGAGAACTTTAGATGCCAACAAATGCCTCATTTCATAATATAAAAAATAGACAAATCCCAAAACGACACTAAGATAATAGAAAAATAAGTCACTATTGGCACTTGGCCTTATTACATTTTAAGAAAGCAAATAAATCTAGTCTATTTTGTCCCAAAAGGACCTTCCCCAGATTCGATCTTCCTGACTCCATCGTACAGGTCCCCCAGCTCCGCAGACCCAACAGCAAGTAGGCCCTGGCCAGATGTCCTCCTTCAGCTCCTTCAGCGTTCTGGCAATCCTCAATCCTCTTTATGACTTTACCCTCCAGCTCTACTATTCCTCGCTCCAGGCATTCCAGCTTCCTGTTGGAAATGACCTCCATTTCTTTCCATTCTTCCATCAACCTCGCATTCCTCTCATGTATTTCCCGGTGCTCATTCTCAGAGTCGTGGACCCTCTTGCGCAACCTGTTGTATTTGACTTGAGCTTCAGCTTCTTCGTCTATGATTCTATTCCCTCGACCGGCTCCTGACCTCACCATTCCCTTTAGATTGTCTTCTAACCATGCCGGGTAGAGAGGTTCGCATCCTGCATGATACCTGTCAGGCTCAATGGTGTTCTTTTCCACAATGATTTTACAGTGCCACGTGTGCTGGGCTTGGCACTTGTAAGGGACGTCGTCGTCTTGAAAGTCTGCTGCGAAATGACTCATCTTGGCAACCCTTGGTACAACCTGTTCCTGCCTGCTTGCCTCATAACTCGGATAGGGACATAAGGGTATATTCCTCTCAACCCAATCACCACCAAGTGTGGAGCGTCCCTGGATCTGATGATAAATTTGTCTATTGGGAACCATTCAAACATCCATTGTACTTGTTCCTCGGTCAGATTGTCGAAGAACTCTACCCACTCTTTGGCACTTTCCGGCTGAGCAAACCTGTCCGAAATGTAGGTCATCCGCTTGGGGTGATGGAAGGCAATATGGTCATTCCAAGTCCTTCGCGGAAATTCTTGGCGATATTGGCCCTTTCGAAGATGTTCTAATAACCACAACTGTAGCAACAAGTTACAACCCTCGAAATGCTTGACCCCTCTTTGACAGCGCTCCAGAGCCCTGTAGATGTCGGCTATGATCATGGGGACTATGGTGTATGTCTGTCCATTGATCCCTTCCATCAAAGTCTTGGCGACCATGGCCAACCTAGTGTGGATTCTTTCCCTTTTCATTGGGAACACTATCAGACCCAAGAAGCACACAATGAACACGAACACTCTGTGGTGGATGTGGCGCAGAGAAGTGATAGAAAGCTCGTCATGGAAGGTACGGTATGACTTGCTATGGCCATATCTCTCATACGGATATTCGAAGGGTATGTAGGATTCCTTCAGGCATCCCAAGTCAGCATTCTTCTTAAGCCCCGTCATCTTTAAAAACCCTTTGCCAGTACGATTCTCCGGCACCAATAACCCAGGGCTTTCCCAAGCCAATCCTGCAAGTCCCCCAATTTCTTCTAGGAGTGGTGTCATCTCTATGTCGCTAAAACGGAACACAACCCTTTCACTATCCCAGAACAAAATGGCAGCCTCGATCAACCTATTGTTTGGCTCAATGTCTAGTAGAGAAGGTAAGTTGCCCAAGTACTTTCTTACGTGTTTCTTGTCACTTGAAGAAAAGTCCTCCCACCAATCAAGTAGCAATGGTGGAATGTTGCTGACCATACCGAATCTGGGGACCTCGTGCCTCATTTTTCTGCAAAACAAAAAGGTTAGGCCCTTCTCCCCACCAGACTCGACTATTTGTACACTCATGATTAGCATATTGGCATTTAGTTCTCCAAATTAACGCACAGAATGTGATTGTGTCCGTTGGGATTATGGAAACCCCAGTGGACTTTTGGATAAGGCTTATCTTAAAGGATTATTATGTGGACAACATATTAATCCGACTAGGTTTGACCATGATGCATGCACAATTATGATCAGAGTAAGGTTACTGTGGGGGTCTAGACTGGTACCCTCAAGCGGACAACTTGAGGGGGGAAAGGCACGGAACCGTTGACTGCACCGCCGATCGACTAGTTTTACAGCAAATAAGCCTTTCCGAATTTAAGGGTAATAAATTTGAAGAGCGCAACCACTCATCAAGCGTTGCTATAGGATTTGATACGCACGAGTGGAATATGATGTGGAGTATGATATATGCAACAATAACAACATGTTTCCAAGTATTTGCACGTAAGAAAATAATAAATGTAGTATTTAAATAATTGAAAGACAGTTACAGAAGAAGAAAACAAAGAGACAAGTCGAAAATAAAGAAATCATAAATGCTTAAAAAAACAATTAAAATTCAAATAAAGGGAAAGGGTACGTGGGATAGAGCATGCTTAAATTGATTCATAAAAATAAGTTCGTTATGGTAAGAGCCTAAAAGCATCCCCAGCAAAGTCACCATGCTGTCGCGCCCCCTTTTTTCCTCCTCGCGGAGAATGTCTGGGTTTCGACATTTCATGGGGGAACAACTCTTTTCCTTTTGGGAATCAGGTATTTGAAGAGTCGCCACCTAACGGATTATGGTGCATTAGGGCACCTTGAGCAATTAACTCATGGACTAGTTTGCATTACCAGAGATTAGGGTAAGGTCTCGAAATAACCTCGAGGGGAAGGTGTTAGGAACCCCTCGCGGTCCACAATAGTGGGTCCCGGCCGAACTTATATGAATCAGTCATTTGAACAAGTAAACAATTTTAACACGTATTTGCAGGTAAAGGTATGTTTTGACAGTTTAAGCACATATATAATTCAAGTAATGAAACAAGGGAAAAGGTTTGAACAAGTTGCACATATATAAAGAAAAATAAATTCATTTAAACAACGGCAGTTGGGAAGGGGGTCCTAGGTTGGTTAGCCTACAGGATCATACCCACTCAATGCCCGGTAATCACTCCTCAATGAGGAGCTACACGTGACATTAGCGCGTAGTCATCATATCCTTACTACCCAATTCCCTCCCCTTAGTCATAGCCTAAAGCGTTCTAGCAACCTTGAAAGATATCTTATGCGTGCTCTACCCGTCCCTTCCTTGTGGCCCTAGAGGTATTTAGGACCTCTAATTTAGGTAGTTCTAGACCATCCTAAGGTGTTAAAAGGATAAAAGTCTAAGTGTCAACCAAAACAATTAGGACTGCATTTAAAAGGGGGAACAATTAAAGTCTCACATTTTACCTCCACAAGCGGAACAAATAAGTGCACGTCTCAAATAACAGTTTCAGGTATTTAAGAGAGAAAACCTAAAACATGATATCTAGGTGAGCAGAGAGTATACAGTATTGAATTAGGACCAAAGTGTCAAAGACCTATTCAGCTTGCCAACTGACTTTAGACTTGTTGAATGTGAGCAGTCTCAAATAACGAAGTGCAGTTTCATAGGTTCGCAGAATTTTAGTCGCCCTACTGGTTTGCCTAGGCGTGTAATAGCATGGTATCTAATCACTGATCAGGAATGCAGTAAAACAGTTAAGCAAATTCAAGCGGGCCATTTGGATCCTATAGGCATGCTCTCTAGTAGTATTAATTAAGGCGGCATTTGAAAACTTATTAAAAAGTAGACAGATTAGTTGATTGAATCGATTTAGAATAAACAAACTGATTTCTATTTAAACAAGGTGAAACAAACAACAGTAATTTAACCAAAGTGAAACTCCTATAGGCATGATATCTATTAGAGCCGGTTTTAGCTCCTATAGGCATGATATCTATTATTAAAAACTGAATTAGGTCCTATAGGCATGGCTTCTAATTTGTGTGAAAGTAAAGCGTGCAGAATTCATTTAAACCAAAGCAGATCCTATAGTCATATTATCTAACAAACACATTTTGAATCGAAATAGACCCTATGGGCATGTTATCTACCCGATTTTACCCAAAATATGCAACTACCCACCCCTTTTCACTAATCACCCCAATGTTTGTTTACAATAATTATTACAGATAAAGAACTGAATATAAATTACATAAATAAAATAGAAGCTAAGCTATAGGGAGCCTGAAGCATGCCCAAAACAGTCACGGTGTACCGAGCCTTTACTGATCTCAAATGCCCAGAGTTCCATAGCCCAATTCATGTTTAGGTGTTTCAGAGTTCCCTATGGATCTCAAGGATCCCGGGCAGTGCTCACACCTAGACTTTCCTCAAACAAAGACTGATTATGTGCAGTGTGGAAGTGCTAGCCCTGATATGCCAGAGTTCAGAGAAACCTCAAGGGTCTCAAGGCAGTACACATATCAGAGGGGAAGAACCTAGTAATCTAAGAGTAATGTGAGAGTGTGTGATGATTTTTGTATGCAGTAGCAAGAGGGCTTTAGGAATGAGAAGGATTTTCTGAAACCAGTACACAATTAGGGTGGAAAACAGTTTGAGAAAACATGAAGAACATTTTTTCAAAGAGCAAGTCAAAGAACACACAATTTCAGAACAAACTTCACACAAGGAGAAAGGGGTAGGGTACACATTGGTGATGTCAAACAATACACAAATTCTTTATGGAATTGACAAGTTAGTTACAAAGTCATGTTGAGAACACACAGGTCTTAGACACAAATAGGATCTCATGAGTGAGGTAGAGCATGTTAGACTTAGATGAACAAACTAGACAAACACTTCATGAAGCAATCAAGGTTTTAGAAACATTAATCATATACAGAACAAACAGAATTTAGTCATGCTGGTGAGATAATAAACACACAATGCAGCTCGGACATACTAGTGAGCAAATTATCTAAAGCAGGATTGGGGCACGCTAAGCAACATACTAATTATAACTTTTAACAGAACAAACTTAAGCACGCTGAGTGATACAGTCAGGAATATCACATAGGTCTTTAACAAATTAAATAAGGTAAGAAAGCTAGTCAAGATTGTAAATAAAGGGAATAGTCAGGAATATCCCATAGGTCTTTAACAAATTGATAAATCAAGAATCCGAATTAATCACTGATTTAAGGAGAGAAGTATAGGTTTACCATGAATAGGTAAAGAATGAACATGGACATATAAAACCAGTAGAAAAGTCAAACCAAGAACATCAATAGAGGCACATTAGGAGAAGAATCACAGAAACCAGAGCATAGGGCAAAGTTAGTACACAAGTATTCTAGACAAACTCAGAATCCAAATATTAATGTCAAAAAATTAGGGCTTTCAGCATAAACGAGTTAGGGTTAAAGCAAACCTCCGAAATCGGTTAAAAGCACACAAGAAACAGGAGATTAAACACTCAAAAATTATCGAACATTTTGGAAAAAGAAAATTTCGGGAAACCCTAGTCATGGAGGTCAAAAACCTGAAGTATGGTAGTGTTTTAAATCAGTCAGTGGTAGAGGAATGAGAGAAACTTAAAGAAAATTCACAGAAACTTGAAGAACATTGCAAATATGCAGAGATTCAAACAAAGAACCCAAAAAAGCTTATGCATGCTTATAACTGCATATGTAATACTTTGAAAGTATATATATATATATGTTTAAAAATATGTGAGGGAAAAATTGGGTATCAACATCCCCCATCACTAATAATGTCCTTAGGCGTACCGAATCTTGTAAAGATGTTATTCTTCATAAATGCCACAACACTTCGAGCTTCGTTGTTGGGTAAAGCCACGGCCTCAATCCGTTTTAACACATTTTCCATCGCTACCAAAATGTAAGTGTTCCCACAAAAGCTCACGAACGGTCCCATGAAATCAATGCCCCATACATCAAAGATGTCAATTTCCAAGATAGTGGTGAGGGGCAACTCATTCTTCTTAGAAATTCCACCGGCCCTTTGACATTCATCACAACACTTGACTAGATCACTAGCGTCCTTGTAGAGAGTAGGCCAATAGAATCCACAACTCAACACTTTTGTTGCTGTTCTAGCTCCACCATGATGACCACCATATGGTGAAGAGTGGCAAGCCTCAAAAATTTCCACTTGTTCTTCCTCCGGCACACATTGTTGGATCATGCCATCGGTACTTATCCGAAAAGATACGGTTCATCCCAATAATAGTCAAGGCAATCCCGTTTGAGCTTCTTCCTTTGATTTGAAGAGAACTCATTCGGTACAATGCCACCCACAAGATAATTTGCTAAATCGGCAAACAATGGCATCCCGGTCATTAAAATAGCTAGAAGCTGCTCGTCGGGGAAGGAACCATTGATCCCTAGGCCATCATGTGTCCTCCCTCCTCCTCCAATCGAGACAAGTGGTCCGCCACTTGATTTTCACCTACCTTTGCGGTCTTGGATTTCTAGATCAAACTCTTGCAATAGAAGCACCCACTGCATTAATGTTGCTTTAGAATCATTCTTGCTCATCAAATATTGAAGCGTCGCATGGTCAGTGTGAACAGTCACCTTTATACCCATCAAGTACGGGTGGAACTTCTCCATAGCAAAAACAATAGCAAGGAGCTCTTTTTCGATCACTGTGTAGTTGACTTGGGCATCATTCATGGTCTTGCTAGCATAGTAAACCGGATGGAAGATTTTGTTAATACGTTGCCCTAACACCGCTCCAACCGCCACATCACTTGCATCACACATGAGCTCGAAAGGTAAGCTCCAATCCGTTGCGGTGATAATAGGAGTAGTAGTCAACTTGAACTTGAGCAATTCAAATGCCTTCTTACAATCTTTGTTGAAATGGAACTTGACATCCTTCTCCAAAATCTTACACAAGGGGTTCACCACTTTGGAAAAATCCTTGATGAATCGGTGATAGAATCCCGCATGACCCAAGAAACCTCTCACTCCCTTCACGGATGTAGGGGGTGGAAGTTTAGAAATCACGTTTATTTTGGGCTTGTCGACCTCAATACCATTCTTTAAAATTTTGATGGCCAAGGACAATGCCTTCCTCGACCATGAAGTGAGATTTCTCCCGCTCAATACCAAGTTCGTTTCCTCATATCTTGCCAAGACCTTATCCAAATTGCTCAAGCAGTCATCAAATGAATTCCAACCATGAAAAAATCATTCATGAAGACCTCAAGAATATCCTCCACCATGTCGGTAAAGATAGCCATCATACACCGTTGAAACGTCGCTGATGCATTGCATAACCCAAATGGCATCTGTGAGAATGCAAAAGTAAAATAGGGGCATGTGAAAGTGGTCTTTTCTTGATCCTCCGGAGCAATAAGAATTTGATTGTAGCCGGAATACCCATCGAGGAAACAATAGAAAGCACGGCCGGCCAACCTATCAAGCATTTGATCAAGGAAGGGAAGTGGAAAATGATCTTTTCATGCGACTTTGTTGAGCATGCGATAGTCCATACATACTCTCGATCCGGTCACCGTTCTTGTAGGAATCAACTCGTTCTTTTCATTGGTAACCACAGTCATGCCCTCTTTCTTTGGTACACATTGCACCGGAGAAGTCCATGAACTATCGGAAATGGGGTAAACAACCCCGGCATCCAACCACTTGATTATGTCCTTCTTGACCACCTCTTGCATTGCTTCATTTAGCCTCCTTTCATGTTCAACGGAGGGTTTGGCACCCTCCTCCAAAATAATCTTGTGCATGCAAAAGGCGGGGCTTATGCCCGGATATCCTCCAATGTCCATCCAATTGCTCGCTTCCTCCTTTATAGCACCTCCAACATGGACTCTACCTGCATGTTAATCAAACAAGAGGAAAGAATAACTGGTAAAGTAGAAGAGGGCCAAGAAATTCATACCTGAGATGTGGAGGCAATGGCTTTAACTCCAAAGTGGGAGGCTCCTCAATTCAGGGCTTTGATGGAGGAGTCTTCCGGTATTCAAGATCCAAGGATAACTTGCGGGGTTCATAAGTGTACGACCCCATTCCTTGCAATTCATTCACACATTCAACATAGCCTTCGTTATCCTCATCATTATCAAGGTTGAGCAAAACGGCTTCCAAATTATCCTCAACACTCATTGTGGCACTAGCATCATCAATTATCACATTGGTCACCAAATTCACGAACAAACACACTTCATTGTTATTCGGTTGCCTCATAGATTTGCATACATGGAAGACCAACTTTTCATCACCCAACTAGAAAGTGAGCTCACTGAATTCCACATCAACAAGAGCCTACTCCGTAGAAAGGAAAGGTCTACCTAAAATAATAGGCACCTCATAGTCCACTTCACAATCAAGGATCACAAAGTCCGTCGGGAGGATGAACTTGTCAACACAAACCAACACATCATCAATAATACCCAAAGGTCTCTTCATTGTATGATCCTCCATTTTAAACCTCATAGATGTGGGTCTTGGTTTCCCAATTCCCAAAGTTTTGGATGCTGAGTATGGCATCAAGTTGATACTCGCCCCATGATCACATAAAGCTTTGGCAAAGTCGGCGTTACCAATGGTACATGGGATTGTGAAAGCGCCTGGATCTTTCAATTTAGGAGCCATTGAGTACACAATTGCACTCACTTGATGTGTCATCTTTATAGTATCACAATTTATTGACCTCTTCTTGGTCACCAAGTCCTTCATAACTTTGCATAACCCAGCATTTGCTCCAAGGCCTCAACCAATGACACATTAATAGACAAACTCTTCATCATGTCAATAAACTTTTTGTATTGGTTCTCGCTATTTTTTTTTTGGCATGCCTTAGAGGGTATGGAGGAGGAGGCCTTGGCATTGGAGCCTTAGCCTTTGACACTACCTGTTTCGGTATGTCAACAATGTGCTCCGTAGGCGGGTTCACCTCTTCTTGAGTGTCCTCCACATTGTCTTCAATATCAATTCTTACCTCATCATTTGCTTGCACTTCATTGCTTGGCATATCACCTTCTTGTACCAATTGCTCCTCATTCACAATCTTTTTTTGACTTGAGGTGGCTGCATCCCCACCTTTTCCACTCCTTGTAGTCATGGCCATGGCATGTCCTGTGTTGTTCCTACCTTTCGGGTTCAACACCGTATCCTTTGGTAGTGCCCTCTTAGGATGAGTGTTCAAAGCTTGTGAGATTTGGCCTAATTGAACTTCCAAATTGCGAATTGAAGTGTTGTAGGAGGCTAATTGCTCCATCATTTGTTTAAACATGTTCTCTATTCGGCCCATCTCATTGTTGGAAGAACTCGGACCCTGGGAAGGATAGGGAGGTGGATTGCTCGGTTGTTGAAACTTCGGAGGCCTTTGAAAATCCTACCCCCGATTGTTATTATTGTTCCACCCTCCTTGGTTGTTACCTCCACAATAGCCTTGATTATTTCCACTCCAATTGCCGTGGTTATTTTGACCATTCCAGTTTCCTTGATTGCCTTGATTGTTCCAATTCCCTTGGTTGTTTTAATTGTTCCAACCACCTTGATTGCTTGAATTCCAATTTCCTTGATTTCCTTGTGGTCACCATTGTTGTTGATTTAGGAACTTGATTGTTATTTCTTTGTCCTTGCTAGTTGTTTACATATTGAACTTCCTCCTCTTGTTCATTGTATTGTCCATGTAATCAAATCCGCTATCATCTTGCTCATAATTGTCAACCCGGTTTTGCACTTCAGGACCTATTTGTCTTCTTTTGTTTACCATCATACTCACTCCTTCCATTGAATTTACTTGCTTGGGACCTTGCACTTGTTGAAGTTGAGCTTTGGCTAGTTGATTCATTGTGGTGGTCAACTCGCCAATTGTTTGCCTATGATCATGTAATTCCCTGTGCAAATGAATCATATTTGGGTTGCCTTGAGGAACGTTTGCTCTACTTTGCCATGCCGATGAAGTATTTGCCATCTCATCAAGAACCTCACAAGCTTCGGCATACAGCATTGTCATGAAATTTCCACCGGCAAGTTGGTTGACCACGCATTGATTGGTAGTATTAATCCCCCTATAAAAAGTTTGTTGAGTCATAGCCTCCGTCACGTCATTGTTTGGGAATTCTTTCACCATTGTACGGTACCTTTCCCATATCTCATGCAAAGGCTCATTGGGTTCTTGTTTGAAAGCTAGAATCTCATCCCTAAGAGTTGCCATATGCCCAGGCGAAAGGAACTTGAAAATGAATTTCTCGGAAAATTCATCACATGTATGGATAGAATGATTTGGCAACCTCTCCAACCAATCCAAGGCCTTCCCGAAGAGAGAAAGGGAATAGCCTCAACCGCAAAGCATCCTCAGAGGTGTTGGTTTGTTTACTCCCCCAGCAAGTCTCGACAAACCCTTTTAAGTTCTTGTATGCATTTTGACTCGAAGCCCCGGTGAAGAATCCCCGTTGTTCCAACAGTGTAAGAATGACATTTGTGATTTGAAAGTTTCCCGCCCTAATGCGGGGCGGGACTATGGAACTAGCGTATCCTTCATTCGGCAACACCCGGTGTGCCGCTGCTCTTGGAGGAGGTGGGGGAGGAGCGGGAACATTGTCTTGAGGCGGGCGGCCTCGTCTATTTCCTTGAGGTTCAAAAGGAACCTCATCAACTTGGTTATCATCCCCGTCATCCCCCAATGGCACGTTTCCAAGAGGATCGTTGTTGTTGAGAGCCATTGTATCACCTACAATTGTTTCACAAAAAGATTAATAATTCGAAAGGAAAAGAAGACAAATCACACACAAAACCATTTATATAGCTAAATCTATTTTTAGCTCCCCGGAAACGGCGCCAAAAATTGATGTCGCCCAAACTCACACCACTAATTGGGATTATGAGGCGGTCGATACAATTATAAATACCCAACGCTAGTCTGGGTCAATTCCACAAAGAGCTTTATGTGGAATTAGTGATAGGAAGAAAATATCATGCATACATAAGTATTACTTTTACTTTAAATACTAATATTTATATTAGTTTTGCAGGAAATACCATAAATAAGTAAGAGAAAATAAATAAATCAATAAGAAAAAAATACAGAAAAGAAATCAGAAAGAAGCTTCCGACGTGATTTCAAAATTTGCCTTGCAAGCCCGTGAGAACCAATTGCAATGAAATGAAACCAAAGTTACGCAAATCAGAAGAAAACATGATGTAAAATCACGTAACCAAAAGCTTTCAAGTGCATCTATAAAAAGGGAACTTGGAGCTAGTTTAAAGGACATGACGGAGGAGCAGAACTTTATCATACATTGCTTTTTTTAATTATAAGTATTTTACGTCAATTTCTTTAATTATCTAGTGCAGGAAATTACTCTAGTTCCTATTTTTAATTAAATAGGGGAATTATTCTTTTGAATATGTTCTATTTTCTTATTTAATGGGCAAGAATATTTCCATTGTCAGAAATAATTCCATTATGGAGTAACTTTTCTTGTGTTGGGAAAATGGCGAATCTTAATATGTCTATATAATAGTAGATATTATCCCTCAATTTCGTGTGCTTGAGCTGAAGCTTTTCATTTAAATTTTATCTGCTTTATAGTTAGGTGTTATTTAATTTGGTAATATATATCTATTTTATACCACATATTAGCTTTTTACTAATTCTGTAATCGAGAGAGGCGGAAGAAGTAATATAGTTAATTTTGGTATTGATAGATGTTAAGTTTTATTTAATAACATCTAGCTCTTATATGTTAAAATTGATTCTTGTCACGACGCAAAAACCACAAGTCGTGATGCCACCTAACTCAACCCGCTAGGTAAGCCAACTAACTGAAAATATAGATGAATTGAGATTATAAGAGACATATACAAATTTATCAAGACCAGGTAGTACGAATCACGAGCTTCTAAGATTTGGAATTTCAAAAATGATACAATAAATACACGTTCTATTTGAAGGTTACATAAACAGATAAGCAATAACCTAAACTACCAAGAACAAGTGGCAGCTATATTCAAACGCACGAACATCTTCCGAATAAGCACCCGACGTCAACTGCAACTCCGCTCCAAAATCTGCACGGGACGTGCAGAAGTGCAGTATCAATACAACCGACCCCATGTACTGGTGAGTATTTTGTCTAACCTCGTCGAAGTAGTGACGAGGCTTTTAGTTTAAAAGATGCTTATTTAGATAACCTGTACATTAAATTGACAGTAAAGCAGTTCAAAGTGTAATGAATTAAAATATCAAATACAACCCCGCGAGTCAGACAATGAATATTATAAAGAACCACAGTAGAATATTTACGATCTTCCCTGGTATGAGATATACGTCTAAAATGTCAAAACATCAAATCACATGGTAGGGTAACACCCCTTCGTACTTTATTCTCATCCTCACCATATATATACATCAATTTATGAAACAATTCAATTAGCACGACAACACCCTTCGTGCGTTCAACTCATCCTTTCTAAGTAATCGTGTAACAGAACCAACAATATCACAGGAATACAATAATAGGAATTACTAAGTAGGGAAATACGCCAGTAAAAACAGTGGACAAGGAAACACATGTGGATCACAGTAATGGACTAAGCGGAAAGCACGTGAGTAACAACAACAATTTGAAAACAGGGAATATCAACTTCAATTGACTAGCATATTGGAGGCCTAATACAAATATAACAATTAAGAAGATAACACATGTTCTTTACAAGTTAACAAGTAAGGCATGAATGGCTAGCATAATGGAAGGCTTATGCTAAAGTGCAACAGAATAGATACAACATGAGTATAATTATAAAAGAAGGAATAGACGTGGTAATTTCAAGTTAAGCAAGTAAAGGACATGGAGAGTGCAACAAAAATTGAGATAAGGTCAAGTACAGGGCAATAACAACAAGTTACACCAAATGTGTAAAATACAACAATAACATTTCAAAGTAAGGGCACAACCGTATACACGGGAAAAGAAATATCACATCAGAATGCATGTCCCTCGTCCTCACCTGCACGGAAACACCCTTCGTGCCATGACATCACCATAACATACAAGCATAACAATATAAATGAAATGGTACGGCATCACTCTTCGTTCTTTTACTCTCAAATGATATGGCACGACATCACCCTTTGTGCTTTTATTCTCAAATGATATGGCACGGTATCACCATTCGTGCTTTTACTCTCAATAATGTGGCACGGCATCACCCTTCGTGCTTTTACTCTCAATAATGTGGCACGGCATCACCATTCGTGCTTTACACTCTCCCTCAAATGATAATGTATAGACAATGGCACGGCATCACCCTTCGTGCTTTACACTCTTTCTTACCAAGCATATGTATAATCGTAACAAACACGGCAGGAAACATAACGAACATCAACGAGAGTGTTTTAATGGATATTCCAGACAATTCCCAATCACAACTTTCCAAGTCAACAATGGTTCAACAACCCTCAAGAATCGTATTATTCAAATGTTTCCGCGAACCTCATAATTGATTCACAACACAAGTACAGAGTCTAGCATCTCAAGAATATCAGTTATAGTAGTGTAGTAATGATTTCGCATGGAGATGACCGAATTAGACACATCAATATATTCTTACAATTTCCATCAAGTTTGATCAAGTTATAACAAACTAAGTCTTGATATTTATCATTTAATATTATGTCCTTAATATTTAAGAGTCAAACAAGGCATTTAGCAAAATGTCACAAAATTCTAGAAACACAAATATAACATAATCCAGCCTCCGAGCATTATTAACCCTGGCACATACATATACGCTCGTCACCTCATATATGTATCACCCTCGTATGTTGCAAACAATGACAAATAGGAGGAAAAATTCTCTCAATAAAGCTAGGCAAAACACTTACCTCGATCCGGCAAACTCAACACTGAACTTAGCCTTTTTCCTCTACGAATTCGTCTCCGCTCGACTCAATCTAGCCAAAGACAACTTGAATACACCACACAATGCAAGAGAAAACAATTTCAATTAATAAAGCTATGATTTTTATTCAATTCCTAAAAAGTCAATAAAAGTCAAACCCCGGGCCCGCCTGGTCAAAACTGGGGTCCAAGGGTAGGTCTTGACTACCCACGGCCTCACGAGTCCAAATATGTGCTTTGTTTTCAAATCCGAGTCTTACTTGACTCCCAAATCCCAAATTTTTATTTTTCAAAACTTTGACAAAATCCCCAAATTTTTCCATAGTTTTCCCATGAATTTGATGTTAAATCTTGTATAAGATCATGAAATATAGTTGGAAATTGATTAAAGATACTTACCCAATGATTTGGCATGAAAATCCCATCTCAAAATTGCCTCACTCCGAAACTAGGGTTCAAAAATATGAAAAATGAAGCAAAAACTCGGAATTCTCATCACTTAACAGGCTGCAGATGTTGCATTTGCGAAATGAGAAAAAATGCATCGCAATTGCGATGCCTGAAGATTTCCTGTTGAGGTCGCATTTGCAACAAGTACTTCGCAAATGCGAAGACCAGCCTTCGCAAATGCGGTTGGTTCATCGCAAATGCGTAAACTGCCCAGTCGCCCAGGCTTCGCAAATGCGATATTCCTTCGCAAATGCGATGGCCGCATTTGCGTTCCAAACTTCGAAATGCGAAAATACCAAAACCAGCAATTTATAACTATGTAAGAACATTCAGAAACCAATCCTAAACTCACCCAAGCTCTTGGGGCTCCAAACCAAATATGCACACAAGTCTAGAAACACAACACGAACTCGCTCGCGTGTTCAAATCATCAAAATAACTTCTAAAACCATGAATCGGACGCCAAAACTCATGAAAATCAAACTGAACTTCAAGAACTTCTAGAATCACAACTGAGCATCCAAACCCTATCAAATCAACTCCAAATGGCGCGAAACTTTGCAGACAAGTTCCACATGACAAGAAGAACCTACTCGAATCTTCAAATCACACGTGACAACCTCGAAATGATGAATCATACCTCAAGCCAAAATCAATGAACTTTGAAACTTCAACTTCCACAACCGATTCCGGAACCTATCAAATCACCTCCGATTGACCTCAAAATTTGCACACAAGTCACATTGGACATTACGGACCTATTCTAATTTCCGGAATCGGAATCCGACCCCGATATCAATAAGTCCACTCCCGGTCAAACTTCCCGAAAATCCAAGTTTCGCCAATTCAAGGCTAATTCCACTACGGACCTCCAAATTACAATCCGGACGCGCTTCTAAGTTCGAAAACACCCAACGAAGCTAACGGAACTAACGAAACCCCAATCCGAGGTCATTTTCCAAAAAGTCAAACTTGGTCAACTCTTCCATCTTAGAACCTAAATCTTGAAGTTCATTTCACCCAAACCGATACCGGATAACTTGAAACCCAATACTGACGATTTATGCAAGTCATAATACATCATGCAGAGCTACTAGAGTCTTCAAAACACCGAGCGAAGTGCAGATACCCAAAACGACCAGTCAGGTCTTTACATCCTCCACCACTTAAACACACGTTCGTCCTCGAGCGTGCTAGGAGCCGTTCCAAAGCTCTCAAATCACGGTGTAACCTTACTGAACATAAACCTGGAGGTGATCCCACGTCACCCTGATCCACCTAAGCCCGCCAACATAGCATAATTTGAGATCCTTATTTCAACCTTGGTCCATAAACCTTAGAACTCAATCTCTAACATCCAGAACTCATTGCAAGACCCGAATCCCACAGCCACACACTCTATAAGTCTGTACAAGCTATATCAAGTCACAACCATAACCCAAGATGTAATCATATGATATACTCCATCACTACGACACTCACAGTAGAAACTGCTAACCACCATTACTGCCCAAGCTAAATCTAAAACATATCCGATGCCGGTAGCAAACCTCATACTGATTAGCGCCTCATTCAAAACCCTTATACACTACCGATTATGAAAGAAACACGATTCCCGCTTAACCACTCATCTGATCAATAAACCAAGAAACTCACTCGCCCGACCAGGGTCATTGTTCAAATCCTCAACAAATCATAGTATTATCCTTCCAAACCTTCCTCATCCCAATACAATAGCGCAAATCTAAGGTCTAGACACCTAATCTTAGCCAATACAAGTAGACACACCGATAAGCACCAACAATAATCATATGGAGCCACACGCAACCCGATTCCGTACACTAACAAGTAATAATTCAGACATGACAAATAATAGTAAGAAAAATAAATAAGAAAACTACTAAGCAAGCTAAGCAGGGAAATTTTAGCATTTTACTATGAACTATTCTCAACAAGACGGAAACAAAATACACGAAATAGAAATAAGGAGCCACATTTCATCACCGTACCGTTGCGGCGTGTGACCCGATCCCATCATATCAATCCACATAGGGTACCCTTCGAGCCACAATGCTCGGGCTCACTGATCACATGTGCGTCAATATCAAGCACAACCGAGTGCACAAAATATAACTGTGGGGAAAATTATTAGGAACCAACGATACTGAGAAGGACAAGCACAACTATGGTGAAATAAGCAAACCCACATCACAAAGGCTACCTCGCCCATAGTGCCATGATGCCTAAACTGAATTACAATGCGTGTGCGAAGAATCATGTAACCCTCACAACCCGCCATAGTGTAAGAGAGTAACATATAGCATAAACCAAGGCATGAATAACATCCATTCCATGCGATGATATACACGTGGTAACAACTGTGCAAGAACAAACAAATTCGATCCGATACAAAATACAAATTCTCATTAGGCTCAAAATAATCCCCAAACCAAATGTCGACCATCCTCAAACATGTAATAAACCCTCCGAAGGTCTATAGAAACTTTTTCCATGACACCTACCGTCAATCATCCAATCCTCTACATTTCTTCTCAACTTGTAATCCAGGAATAGTTTGTCAACAAGAACATTCAATCTCTGAGCCTCACGAATACCAGAATTTTCATACCCAATCTCAATACCGCTACACAATGGCTGACACGTAATTCATACTCTATCATCTCATGGAAAAACACCCATAAGTCGAAACGCATGGTACCTGCCAACCGGCGAACTCTACTCCGATAGGAACACATAGTGCCAACAAAACCTTAATCACCCGAAATCGTCCGTGCCATCAAGAACTCATATACTTCCCTCCGAAACTATCTGAAACCTTATACCTGCAAATTCCAACCCCAAACGGTGCATCACCTCTAACATGCTACTCGCAACACTACGAAAATCTCATAGCCAACTCTGAACCATAAGAAAATGGAACACCTCATCAATCGAGAATCTTTTATTTAACCCCAATCCAGGAAAGCACCACCGCACTCAATATAGCCTCTATACCTGTAGAAAACATCAACTCCGACCGTGGTCATAACCATGATACATTCTTCGGAACTCATTAACACATAATCGAGGAATAAGAACCAATCACCTCTAACTCCATCGGGTCACACAGACTGAGAACCCGAAAATAACTCAACCCAATATGCCCGTCCTGAAAACTTCCTGAGAACCCGAAGCCATTTCTCACATCACTCCCATATTGACATGTAGACCCTCCTTGACAAGGAAATACCGCGGATCCAATTACCATTCGCTGCTCCATAGAAAAATTAAAAAGTCCTTAAATCCACTCATCCTTTTCTGATCTTCAATATGCAGGCAGTACACGTTGAGCAACCCGTGCTTCACCAACATATGCCCATTCAAAGAAATAACCATGAAAGCTCTCGGTTCCGAAATTGGTACAACCCATGACCCTACAATCCGATCGTCACTAGTAGCCTCCACCACTTAGCTTGAAGCTATATAACACCTCATCAACAACCCAAAGTACCATATCTTGGTAGCATGTCCCGATACTACCCGGCTATTTAGCCGAATACTTCAGAACTCATGAAATACTGATCATAGAACACCCCGAAGACCCTCACAAGTTATTACCCCTCATTGCATCAGTCAAACAACCTCCCCAAATTCTCTAAAATGATAACATACGCACTCCACTGAATGGAAACCTCATACGAGACACACGATCGAAACTCATCATGCAGAAGATGGCCCTCCGGTTATACTCAAATCGACTCTTTGCCATGCACTTACCTTAATCACAATAGCTAGGCCACCAACCAATCTTTCCGAATCTTCACTTACTAACCAGACATATAAACCCGCCTCGCAACCATAAATAAACGACTAGAAGATTTGACACTACATCTGCTTCAGAGGTTAGCCAACACATCGCGATAATGATCAAGCATCCACAGCCCGTCGTAATCTATCTTCAGCATCACTGATCATCGACACATAGCGAATATTGAGCGCACAACATCACATATGAGCGATCGGGAAGAGACAAAGTCGTAGGTTTCAAGCTAAAACAAGGTTGCACGATAAGGAAAGAAGAAAAGGGAAATTTTTCCTAAATGTCCTGTAGCCTCCCGAGGATAGGTATGGACGTCATCATACCGATCCGCAGGACTCTACTAGACACGTGCTCAACACTCGTAGAACCTACGAACCTAGGTCTCTCATACCACCTTGTCACGACCCAAAAACCACAAGTCGTGATGGCACCTAACTAAACCCGCTAGGTAAGCCAACTAACTGAAAATATAACTGAACTAAGATTATAAGAGAATAGGAAATAGATAACTGAATATATACAAATTTACCAAGACCACGTAGTACGAATCACCGAGCTTCTAAGATTTGAAATTTCAAAAGTGATACAAAAAATACACGTTATGTTTGAAGGTTACATAAACAGATAAGCAATAACCTAAACTACCATGAATAAGTGGCAGCTATATCCAAACGCACGAACATCTTCCGAATCAGCACCCGATGTCAACAGCAACTCCGCTCCAAAATTTGCACGAGACGTGTAGAAGTGCAGTATCAGTACAACCAACCCCATGTACTGGTAAGTATTTTGTCTAACCTCGTCGAAGTAGTGACGAGGCTTTTAGTTTAAAAGATGCTTATTTAGATAATCTATACATTAAATTAACAGTAAAGCAGTTCAAAGTGTAATGAATAAAAATATCAAATACAACCCGGCGAGTCAGATAATGAATATTATAAAGAACCACAGTAGAATTTTTATGATCTTCCCTGGTATGAGATATACGTCTAAAGTGTCAAAACATCATCACATGGCACAGTAACACCCTTCGTACTTTTATCTCATCCTCGCCATATATATAAACAATTTATGAAATAATTCAATTAGCACGGCAACACCCTTCGTGCGTTCAACTCATCCTTTCAAGGTAATCGTGTAACAGTACCAACCATATCACAGGAATACAATAATAGGAATTACTAAGTAGGGAAAGACGCTAGTAACAACAGTGGACAAGGAAACACATGTGGATCACAATAATGGACTAAGCGGAAAGCACGTGAGTAACAACAACAATTGGAAAACAAGGAATATCAACTTCAATTGACTAGAATATTGGAGGACTAAGTACAAAAATAACAATTAAGAAGATAACACATGTTCTTTACAAGTTAACAAGTAAGGCATGAATGGCTAGCATAATGGAAGGCTTATGCTAAAGTGCAACAGAATAGATACAACATGAGTATATTATATTAAAAGCAGGAATAGACGTGGTAATTTCAAGTTAAGCATGTAAAGGACATGGACAGTGCAACAAAAATTGAGATAAGGTCAAGTACAGGGCAATAACAACAAGTCACACCAAATGTGTAAAATACAACAATAACATTTCAAAGTAAGGGCACAACCGTATACACGGGAAAACAAATATGTCACGACCCCAATCCCGGTCGTAATGGCGCCCGACACTAATGCTAGGCAAGCCCGACCAATTAAATACTCTCAACCCAAATTCGCAATCCGTTAACAAATAATACGATTAACATAGTAAATATCAAGTTTCCAATCCGGAACTAGATAAAATAGTACGAAAAATAATAATGAATATACCAAACATTTCCCCAATAGATCTGGAGTCACGAGTCTAGAGCCTCTAAATGTAACAAAGTAATATATTCATAGTAATAAAGAAAGACTAGGATAGGGAAAGACAAATGCAATAAAGGGGAGAAGTCGGGTCCTGCGGACGTCAGGCAGCTACCTCAACAACTCCTAAACCGAAATCCAAGAAGACAGCAAACAGCTCCACTAAGTCTCCGGAGCACCTGAATCTGCAGACATGGTGCAGGGAGTAAAGTGAGTACTTCCAACTCAGTGAGTAATAAACATATATAATGGCTGAAAGTAAGAAATTCCGAAATATTACAATATAAAGCTATAATCAGCGATTCAGCACATAAAACGATGAAACAACAACAATATCAGGACAAATAAGACAATTAGGTATAAATGCATGAATGCAATGCAATGCACATGACCGCTGCGGCGCGCAGCCCGATCCATTTGGGTACCCGCGCTCACTGTGGGGGTTCAGACTCCGGAGGGGCTCCTACAGCCCAAGCTATCATCGTAGTAATCGTTGCGGTGTGCAGCCCAATCCACACTCAATCCAGATATATATATGTGTGCAAGCCACTCGGGCACAGTCAAATTGTTCATTTTTAGTTTCAATTATTAGGAATTATAGAGCTAAGTGTTTAAACCTTTATTTATTTACTAAACATTTCGAGGCAGTGTCTAACTCAGGACTGATGTCATGAAATATGCTAAACATCATGGAAGCAGTGATAAGGATCCCTGAAGGATGCAAATGATAGGCACAAAGCCCCAAACATATTCATAAAATCCAAGTAGGATGATTACCAAACAATTTCTAGTCAAGAACACAGTACGAACAACAATCGGAACGGACTAGGTCAAAATTCCCAGTCACAATCGACCCCGCACTCGTCATAGAGTACGTGGCGTCACAGTGTGATATACCGGGGTTTCAAACCCTCAGGTCATCACCTACATCTATTACTCACCTCAAGCCGGCCACAAGTCTAGCTCGCTATGCCCTTGCCTTTCAAATCAACCTCTTCGCACGCTGAATCTGATTAAAACCACAACGAATACATTACAATAGGCTAAAGAAACATAACCCAATCGAAAAGACTCGAAAAACACCAAAATTCACGAAGTTGGCAAAACCCGAGCCCCGGGCACACTTCTCGAAATATTACGAAATTCAGATCACTGGATTCCTCGTCTCTCCACGAGTCTACACATATAAATTTTACATAAATCGGAGTTCAAGTGCCCTTTCAAAATCCATTTTTACATCACAGCTTTCCAAGCCCTAACTTGACCCGTTTTTGATGAATTTTCCACAATTTACATGTAATTTCTACCATAAACTCAAATAATTAGGCCAAGAGACTTACCTCCAATTGATTCTCAGTCAAAACCCTCGAAAATCCTCGCCCAAAGCTCTCCAAGTCGCTTAAATATGGTGGAAACTACCTCTTGTTCGCGGATGAAATTTAATATTTTAAACCCTTCTGCCAACAGCGATTTTCGCTTATGCGGTCCTGCATAGCGGGACCGCTTCTGCGGCCAAAATTCCGCTTATGCGGTCTTCACTTAAAAACCCAACGTCCGCTTTTGCGTCTCCTCATCTGCTTCTGCGAACCACTCAAGACCGCTTCTGCGGTTTATAGTCCGCTTCTGCGGACTCGCATTTGCGAAAAATGTTCCGCTTTTGCGGAAACACTCCACTAGGCTATGAACCGCTTCAGCGCTCCCTTACCCGCTTATGCGGTCCATTTCCGCAGAAGCGGAAATACCAGATGACAGAAAAAAATGAACCTGCAACACACCTCAAAACGCTCGTTTAACCATCCGAATTCACCCCGAGGCCCCCGAGACCTCAATCAAAAACACCAACACATCCTAATACCTTATTCAAACTTGTTCCAATCTTTAAAACACATTAAACAACGCTAAAACCATCAAATCACATCGAATTCAAGCCTAAGTTTTCTTAAAAACTTCTGAATTACGCAGTCGATTAAAAACCCGACCAAAACACCTCCGAATGACCTGAAATTTTGCACACATATCCAAAATCGCCTAACGGAGCTACTGCAACCCTCGGAATTCCATTCCGACCCTCGGATAAAAATCTCACCTATCCAACGGAATTCGCCAAAATGCCAACTTTGCCAATTCAAGCCTAATTCTACTCCGGACCTCCGAAATCACTCCGATCGCACTCCTAAGTCACAAATCACCTCCCGAAGCTAACCGAATCACCGGAATTCACATCCGAGCCTTCTAACTAATAAGTCAATGTTCGGTTGACTTTTCCAAACCAAACCTTCCTTAAAGAGACTAAGTGTCTCATTTCCTATCGAAACCAATTCAATTAAACTCTAACTCACCCGTTGCTGATAATAAAACATGAAAGAGAAATAAATGGGGAAACGGGGCTGTAATACATGAGACGACGGGTTGGGTCGTCACATCCTCCCCAACTTAAACAAACGCTCATCCTCGAGCGGGTCGAGAAGCATACCTGAGGTCTCACATAGGTGAGGATATCTGCTCCGCATCTCCTGCTCAATCTCCCATGTAGCTTCCTCAACGGGCCGACCTCTCCACTGCACCTTTACCGAAGCTACATCCTTTGATCTTAATTTCCGAAGCTGACGACCCAAAATAGCCACTGGCTCCACATCGTAAGTCAAGTCATCATCCAACTGAACCGTGCTGAAGTCTAACACATGGGACGGGTCCCCAACATACTTCCGGAGCATAGAAACGTGAAATACTGGGTGAACTCCCGACAAGCTGGGTGGCAAAGCAAGCATGTAGGCCACCTCCCCAACTCTCCTAAGTATCTCAAAAGGACCAATGAACCGTGGACTCAACTTTCCTTTCTTTCCAAATCTCATAACGCCCTTCATAGGCGAAACCTTCAGCAAGACCTCAACGCCCACCATGTAGGATACGTCTCGAACCTTCCGGTCCGCATAACTCTTCTGACGCGACTGAGCTGTACGAAGTCTCTCCTGGATCACTTTCACCTTCTCTAAGGCATCCTGAACCAACTCTATCCCCAATAGTCTAGCCTCGCCGGGCTCAAATCAACCAACCGGAGACCTACACCGTCTCCCATATAAGGCCTCATACGGTGCCATCTGAATGCTGGACTGATAGCTGTTGTTGTACGCAAACTCTGCAAGTGGCAAAAACTCAGCCCAAGAACCTCCAAAATCAATAACACAGGCACGCAACATGTCTTCCAATATCTGAATGGTACGCTCGGACTGTCCGTCCGTCTGAGGATGAAATACGGTGCTCAACTCTACCTGTGTACCCAACTCTCACTGAAAAGTCCTCCAAAACTGGGAAGTAAACTGAGTACCCCTATCTGAGATGATAGAAACTGGGACCCCATGCAACCTAACAATCTCCCGGATGAAAATCTCTGCCAACCGCTCCGAAGAATAGGTAGTACACACCGGAATGAAGTGCGCGGACTTGGTCAGCCAATCCACAATCACCCAAATCGAATCAAACTTCTTCGAGGTACGAGGGAGACCACTCACAAAATCCATAGTAATCCTCTCCCACTTCCACTCGGGAATACCTATCTGCTGAAGTACACCCACCGGGTCTCTGATGCTCATATTTGACCTGCTGACAGTTAAGACACCGAGCTACATGACTCACTATATCTTTCTTCATTCTCCTCCACCAATAGTGCTGCCTCAAATCCTGATACATCTTCGCGGCACCCGGATGAATGGAATACCGTGAGCTGTGGGCCTCCTCTAATATTAACTCCCGAAGCCCATCCATATTGGGCACGCAAATCCGACCCTGCATCCTCATCACACCATCATCATCAATAGTCACATCTCTGGCGTCATCGTGCTGAACGCTATCCTTAAGGACAAGCAAATGTGGATCATCATACTGATGCTCTCTGATGCGGTCATGTAAGGAAGACCGAGAAACTACACAAGCCAACACCCGACTAGGCTCCGAAATATCTAACCTCACCATCCGATTGGCCAAAGCCTGAACATCGACTACGAAGGGCCTCTCCCCAACTGGAATGTACGCCAAGCTACCCATACTGGCCGCCTTCCGGCTTAACGCATCGGCTACTACGTTGGCCTTCCCCGGATGATACAAAATGGTAATATCATAGTCCTTGAGTAACTCAAGCCACCTCCGCTGCCTCAAATTAAGATCCTTCTGTTTGAACAAATGCTGAAGGCTGCGATGATCAGTATATACTTCACAAGATACGCCATATAAGTAGTGTCTCCAAATCTTCAACGCATGGACTATAGCAGCCAACTCCAAATCATGCACGGGGTAGTTCTGCTCATGAGGCTTCAACTGATGAGAAGAATATGCAATAACTCTACCCTCCTGCATCAACACACATCCTATCCCAACTCTCGAAGCATCACAATACACAGTGTAAGAACCTAAGGCTGATGGCAAAACTAACACAGGAGCTGTGGTCAAAGATGTCTTGAGCTTCTGAAAGCTCTCCTCGCACTCGTCTGACCATACGAATGGTGCACCCTTTTGCGTCAACTTAGTCAAGGGCGAAGCAATAGAGGAAAAACCCTGGACGAACCGGCGATAATAACTTGCCAAACCGAGGAAACTTCGAATCTCCGCGGCTGAGGACGGTCTGGGCCAACTCTGCACCGCCTCTACCTTCTTTGGATCAACTTGAATACCATCACTGGACACCACGTGTCCCAGAAAAGCTACAGACCTAAGCCAAAACTCACATTTGGAGAACTTTGCATAAAGCTTCTCCTCCCTCAACCTCTGTAGCACCACTCTCAAGTGTTGAGCATGCTCCTCCTGGCTACGCGAGTACACTAGGATATCATCAATAAAAACGATAACAAATGAATCCAGATACGGCCGAAATACGCTGTTCATCAAGTGCATGAACGCGGCTGGGGCATTAGTCAGCCCAAAAGACATAACCAGGAATTCATAGTGCCCATATCTAGTCTTGAAGGCAGTCTTCATAATATCCGAATCCCTGATCTTCAGCTGGTGATAGCCTGAACGGAGGTCAATCTTCGAGAATACCCTTGCCCCCTGGAGCTGGTCAAACAAATCATCAATACGAGGTAGTGGATACTTGTTCTTCACTGTCACCTTGTTCAACTGTCTGTAATCAATGCACATCCTCATTGTGCCATCTTTCTTCTTTACAAATAGCACCGGTGCACCCCACGGTGACACACTAGGACGAATAAACCCCTTATCTAGGAGTTCCTGAAGTTGGTCCTTTAGTTCTTTCAACTCTGTTGGTGCCATGCGATACGGAGGAATAGAGATGGGCTTAGTGCCCGGTACCTGATCAATACCAAAATCGATGTACCTGTCCGGTGGCATGCCCGGCAGGTCTGCTGGAAACACATCAGGGAAGTCCCTCACGACGGGGACGGAATCAAGACTAGGAGTCTCAGCTCCAATATCTCTCACGAAAGCCAAATAAGATAGACAACCTTTCCCAACCATTTGCTGGGCCTTTAGAAAAGAAATCACCCTGCTGGGGACATAATCAGTCGTACCACGCCACTCGATCCTCGGAATACCCGGAATAGCCAACGTAACTGTCTTAGCATGACAGTCCAAAATAGCATGGTACGGAGATAACCAATCCATACCCAGAATAACATCAAAATCAACCATGCTCAATAGCAATAAGTCAACTCGGGTCTCCAGACCCCCAATAGTCACTAAACAGGATCGGTAAACATGATCTATAATGATAGTATCACCCACCGAGTACGATACGTGAACAGG
>NW_017672953.1:126795-133124 GCF_001879085.1 Nicotiana attenuata
CAAGCCCTAACTTGACCCGTTTTTGATGAATTTTCCACAATTTACATGTAATTTCTACCATAAACTCGAATAATTAGGCCAAGAGACTTACCTCCAATTGATTCTCAGTCAAAACCCTCGAAAATCCTCGCCCAAATCTCTCCAAGTCGCTTAAAAATGGTGGAAACTACCTCTTGTTCGCGGATGAAATTTAATATTTTAAACCCTTCTGCCAACAGCGATTTTCGCTTATGCGGTCCCGCTTCCGCTTATGCGGGACCGCTTCTGCGCCCAAAATTCCGCTTATGCTGTCTTCACTTAAAAACCCAACGTCCGCTTTTGCGTCTCCTCATTCGCTTCTGCGAACCACTCAAGATCGCTTCTGCGATTTATAGTCCGCTTCTGCGGACTCGCATTTGCGAAAAATGTTCCGCTTTTGCGAAAACACTCCACCAGGCTACGAACCGCTTCTGCGCTCCTTTACCCGCTTCTGCGGAACCGCTTCTGCGGTCCATTTCCGCAGAAGCGGAAATACCAGATGACAGAAAAACTGAACCTGCAACACACCTCAAAACGCTCGTTTAACCACCCGAATTCACCCCGAGGCCCCCGGGAGCTCAACCAAAAACACCAAAACATCCTAATACCTTATTCAAACTTGTTTCAATCTTTAAAACACATTAAACAATGCTAAAACCATCAAATCACATCGAATTCAAGCCTAAGTTTCTTAAAAACTTCCGAATTGCGCATTCCGATCAAAAACCCGACCAAAACACCTCCGAATGACCTGAAATTTTGCACACATATCCAAAATCACCTAACGGAGCTACTGCAACCCTCGGAATTCCATTCCGACCCTCGGATCAAAATCTCACCTATCCACCGGAATTCGCCAAAATGCCAACTTTGCCAATTCAAGCCTAATTCTACTCCGGACCTCCGAAATCACTTCCGATCGCACTCCTAAGTCACAAATCACCTCCTGAAGCTAACCGAATCACCGAAATCCACATCCGAGCCTTCTAACTAATAAGTGAACGTTCGGTTGACTTTTCCAAACCAAACCTTCCTTAAAGAGACTAAGTGTCTCATTTCCTATCCAAACCAATTCAATTAAACTCTAATTCACCCGTTGCTGATAATAAAACATGAAAGAGAAATAAATGGGGGAAACGGGGCTGTAATACATGAGACGACGGGTTGGGTCGTCACAAAATATCATATCACAATGCATGTCCATCGTCCTCACTGATCACACCCAACTCTAGTCGTAAAAAGGGTAAGCGGTCGCTGCAAATATAATCCGATCTAAAAGTCCGGAGTTGAATCCCACAGAGAATTAAGGCTTTGCTATATCTGTTTAATATCACTAAAAAGACAAGTTTGAACAATTTTCTAAATTATAAAGATTGAGATTCATATTTCTAACTAATTAACTAGCAAAAACTAGAAAGCGGTAAAATTATCAACTAACGAGACAAAGGGTTGGAGATAAAATTAAGGAGGTCTAGAGTTATGATTTCCCCAATTGTCGGAATCCTTCTAGCTATGTTCCCTACAATTTTGCCAATGTATTCTCTACTGATCGTGAGCACTTCAGGTGCCGTAATTCTCTCTCGAGCAACTACAATAATTTACTAGACATATTCTCTCGAACTACGCTAATTGGCTTGATCTAACCGCTCATTATGACCACGTCAAGGTTTTGTTATTTCTAAACCCGCCTTTAAACCCGCTGTATTGATTTCTCACATATGTTAGTAGTGACATTGTTCAACAACCACTTAAATATGTATCCTTTCTCAAGCAACACATAATAAATAGGCACAGTCCATCGATGGCCATTCAATCAAGAACAATAAATACGTAGTTGAACAAGTAGAGAAATCCAATGGCTCAATTATATAAGAACAGAACAAGAATTTATTTACAAATGGTTCCATCAAAACCCTAGATAATAAATTAGCTATTCATAATAGTATGTAAAACTACAATAGTAAAAGTCATAACCAACAATGAAATAATAGGAAGAGGAAGGAGAAACTCGTAGAATAATTCCTCGCCTTGCTCCTATTGTGTCTCTGCCTCCCTAGGTCGAATCTGTGTCAAAAATCTGTCCAACCTCTCAAAATACCATTTTTCCATATATATATACCAAGTAGGGTCGGGCCCAAACAATAATACCTTCTCCTATGTGCAAAAGGACAATTTTTTAGGTCTGGACGCTCGCGGTCGCGGTTCGGGCACGGTCCGGGAGCGGTATTTTCCCACTGCACTGCCTCAGTCCGCGTCCAGGTCCGCAGTCGCAATTTCGACCGCACATTTCACCCTTTTCCATTTGGTATTTGGAAAAATGTAAAACATAAAAGTTGTAGCCCTTTGAGTTAGCTTTCCAAGCATTTATTGTGGAGCCCAAATGGAGTTCTGAGCGAAACATTATGTGCATTTTACTAGATAGTGCGCAATATGCCTACTCGATTCTTCGTTTCGTTGCTCTATCATTCGTTGATCCCCGAATACGATCCCGGCTTAATTCCTTGGGCTTTTACTCAGACTCCAAATCACTTGAATTCATTCCATAACATCTACATAGCTCGGAATCACTCCTACAAGGCATAAAACACACAATTAGTGCAAAACACTAGCGATTAAAGCGCAAACTCAACTAAAGTGCAGTAAATTAGAGTGTAATAATCAACTATAATACGTAATTATAGCCTATCATCAACACCCCACACTTAAACCATTGCTCTTCCTCGAGCAACCAACTACACTTTTTATAGACACGACCCTTTTAAACAATTCTCCTAACTAATCATACCAAGAATATTTAAAATAGACTAAGCACAGAAGCATAACATCTTCACCTCAAGATTTGACTCGCAAGTACCACGCATTATTCACAACTCACCCACTTACTCTAACATAGAGGTCACTGACATTACCTCTCCATCATGAATCAAGTGCCCTCACACAACGAAAGAGAGTAGTTCCACACAATAAAATTTAAGAACACTTAGGAACTCAAGATAGAATGAATTCAGTCAATCTCAGAAATAACACTCATATGCCACAAAAGATGCACCATAGGCTTGCCCGTAGTGTACTACTATACCAATTGAGCTCATTCAATCTAGGATCAAGTAGGACTTTATTTGGTTGTAATGTAGGCTGCGGGACGGTTAGGATACATTTAGATATAAGAGTGACTACACCTCCCTAAGCACTTTAATACATATACTTTAACATTCAAACCCCATACTTATGTCAAACCAAAATCCACCTTCACCTCAACGTATATTACCCCATACTTCTTTAAGCACAATTACATCTAAAGCCACCACCTCAAGGAATATTCTTCACAACAATACAACTACTTTTTTTCTTAATTTTTTATTCAATTCAAGTGGCTCCTAATTTTTCAAAACAGTGCATCTTTCTCCTTATTTAACTAGTTCCATTCAAAAGCCAAACCAACCACCCCACACTTTAAATTTTACACAGTTCATAAACAATTCAAGTGCTCATGAGAGGTTACAATGGTTCAATTAGATGGTTAACTCAAATAAATGGGTAAGGCTTGTTATGTGGTTGCCAAAGAAGCAGGATTATCGGCTTAAAGGGGTTAACTATGATACATAACAATTAGGCGGGTAAAATATACGTATCTGGATCAACAAAGAAACGTCTATATCACTTCCAAGACTGAACAAAACTACTATTTTGCTTTGATAACACACGGGGCAAGTTCTAGGCATCAAATGCAATGCACAGAATAACACCCAAACCTCGCACACACATGGCACATAACTCACTCAGGATTGGTTTCATGACACTCTAGTTAAAGCAGTTAAGCAACTTTAAAATCATACAATATAAGGTACTTATACAAGAGTCAAAAACTGAGCCTAAGCGTTACAACCAAAGTACTCACTATTTTCAAGGCATAACAAAGTCAAGAGATATTGCTTCAATTCAAAACACAACACAATGACACTTATTCCAAACGAAAAAAAGACTAACTACACCTGGTTCAAACAAAACCCTTGGAAAAGAACCGCGACAAAGAAAAACCAAGGGGGAATTGCTACACTACCTAACAAAAGAAAATCTTTTTGTTTTTTTTCTTTAGACTTAAATCCCTCAAGAAAATTGTCTAATTGATCCATCGTCAGGAAAAGTCCAATCTTTACTAATTTTGTAAAAAAAAATTATTCACTTAAACTAACACAACTAAAATAGCATAGAAAGTCACCCAGACAACCTTTTCACCCCATACTTAAAATTGTGCATTGTCCCCAATGCACACCATAACTAATAAAAGGGTAAAAGAGACTCCCTGGTAGGCCAAAGGCCGAAGCACTAGTAGCTCATGGGGTACTCAGACTTCTCCCAAGCTTGATCCTTCGTGCGGGTACCTCACACTTAGTTCCAACCATTTGGTTTGCTGTTGCATCCTTTCAATAGCTTTGCTTTCCATGTTCCTAGAAGATCAAAAATTGACACTACAAAAATAATACAATTAAAAAAAAAAAGCAGTAAAGTTGGGTTTCCTCCTAACAAGCGCTTGATTTAACGTCGCGGCACAACATGAATCACTTTTTGTCTCCACCTCGAGCTTACGAATTGAATTCCAAGTTTTGCTTCAAGCTTATGACTATGCTCATGGGGCGGTGCAACGAATTTAACTGGCCCAAGGAAATAATGTAGTATTCTGCACTCCATGGCCTTTGTATGAGGTATGTAATCCTGACTTTCTGGCAAGAAGAATTCCAAAATATATGCACCTTGTTCCTCATTCCTTGACTCTTTAATTGGTTTGGATGACTCTATTTCCATATCATCATCCAAACACGATGTGGAAAAATGCTTGGAGTGTGGACCAATGCGCTCACACACATGAACTTCAGGACTTTTAGCATCCTCAACATCAATGAGACTAGAGTCAACAAAATTTCCACAATGTCCTTGGCTGAATCTAGTCTCACTTCTTCAACATCTCCATCCTCAAATTCTAGTTGGTTATATTGTTGGTTTTCTACTCTGACCTCCTCCATTTACACCTCAATTTTGGCATCTAATTCATGCTCTTCTTGGCTACTATCCACAATATTGGCTTATTAATCGTTAACTACCTCAACTAGTTGACTCATTTATGCCTCCTGGTTGTGAATATTAGCATCTTGACTTTGTATGTGCAGTTGTTTCTCATTATTTTGTTCCGCAAGGCACCTTACCATATCCTTGATCTCTTTCAGGTCATCATCCCTGGGTTCTTTGTTCCTATTAACTTCACAAGAAAAAGAAGAACCATCAAAGTAAGGGGTTGGGGGAAGATAAGAAATATAAGCACAACCATAAAAATGACCATCTTGACCACCACATGTATCACATACATTCCACACATAAGATTGAGTTGGTGCACATAACTCGCTCTCGGGAATATTTTGATAATTTTGCCATGGGTGGTTTTCTTCACAATATGCATAAGGAGGACTAAAAGTAGAATTATCAACATCCAAACTCCCATAATTCCAGGATGCCATGTTTCTCAAATTAACAAGTAAAACAAAAATATAAAAAAAATCAAATACAACAAAACAAAAATAAAAGTTCAAACTTGCAACCTACTAATATGTACCCCTACAGTTACACAGTTAGTTCCCCGGCAACGGCGCCAAAATTTGATCACGCCCAACTCTAGTCCTAAAAAGGATAAGCGGTCGCTGCAAATATAATCCGGTCTAAAAGTCCGGAGTCGAATCCCACAAAGAACTAAGGCTTTGCTATATCTGTTTAATATCACCAAAAAGACAAGTTTGAAAATTTTTCTAAATTATAAAGATTGAGATTTATATTTCTAACTATTTAACTAGCAAATACTAGAAAACGGTAAAATTATCAACTAACGAGACACAGGGTTGGAGACTAAATTAAGGAGGTCTAGAGTTATGATTTCCCCAATAGTCGGAATCCTTCTAGCTATGTTCCCTTCAATTTTTCCAATGTATTCTCTACTGATCGTGAGCACTTCAGGTGCCGTAATTCTCTCTCGAGCAACTAAAACAATTTACTAGACATATTCTCTCGAACTACGCTAGTTGGCTTTATCTAACCGCTCATTATGACCACGTCAAGGCTTTGTTATTTCTAAATCTGCCTTTAATCCCGCTATATTGATTTCTCACATACGTCAGGAGAGATGTTGTTGAACAACCACCAAAATATGTATCCTTTCTCAAGCAACACATAATAAATAGGCACAGTCAATCGATGGCCATTCAATCAACAACAATAAACACGTAGTTGAACAAGTAGAGAAATCCGATGGCTCAATTATATAAAAA
>NW_017672953.1:134192-158852 GCF_001879085.1 Nicotiana attenuata
TTAGCATCACACTCAAACCATTGCTCGTCCTCGAGCAATCAAACTACACTTTTTATAGACACGACCCTTTTAAACAATTTTCCTAACTAATCGCACCAAGAATATTTAAAATAGACTAAGCACAGAAGCGTAACATCTTCACCTCAAGATTTGACTCGCAAGTACCACGCATTATTCACAACTCACCCACTTACTCTAACATAGAGGTCACTGGCATTACCTCTCCTTCATGAATCAAGTGCCCTCACACAACAAAAGAGAGTAGTTCCACACAATAAAATTTAAGAACACTTAGGAACTCAAGATAGAAAGAATTCACTCAATCTCATAAATAACATTCATATGCCACAAAAGATGCACCATAGGCTTGCCCGTAGTGTACTACTCTACTAATTGAGCTCTTTCAATCTACGATCAAGTAGGACTTTATTTGGTTGTAATGTAGGCTGCGGGATGGGTAAGATACATTTAGATATATGAGTGACTACACCTCCCTAAGCACTTTAATACATATACTTTAACATTCAAACCCCATACTTATGTCAAACCAAACTCCACCTTCACCTTAATGTATATTACCCCATACTTCTTTAAGCACAATTACATCAAAAGCCATCACCACAAGGATTATTCTTCACAACAATACAACTACTTTTTTTCTTTATTTTTTTTCAATTCAGGTGGCTCTTACTTTTTCAAAACAGTGCACCTTTCTCCTTATTTAATTAGTTCCATTCAAAAGCAAAACCAACCACCCCTCACTTTAAATTTTACACAGTTCATAAACAATTCAAGTGCTCATGAGAGGTTAAAATGGTTCAAATAGATGGTTAATTCAAACAAATGGGTAAGGCTTGTAATGTGGTTGCCAAAGAAGCAGGATTACAGGCTCAAAGGGGTTAACTACGATACATAACAATTAGGCGGGTAAAATATACGTATCTGGCTCAACAAAAAAATGCCTATATCACTTCCAAGAGTGAATAAAACTACTATTTCGCTTGGCAAACACACGGGGCAAGTTCTAGGCATCAAATGCAATGCACAGAATAACACCCAAACCTCACACACATATGGCACATAACTCACTCAGGATTGGTTTCATCAAGACACTCTAGTCAAAGCAATTAAGCAACTTTAAAATCATACAATTTAAGGTACTTATACAAGAGTCAAAAACTGAGCCTAAGCGTCACAACCAAAGTACTCACTATTCTCAAGGCATAACAAAGTCAAGAGATATTGCTTCATTTCAAAACACAACACAATGGCTCTTATTCCAAACAAAAAAAAGACTAACTACACCCGGTTCAAACAAAACCCTTGGAAAAGAACCGCGGCTCAAAGAAAAACCAAGGGGGAATTGCTACACTACCTAACAAAAGAAAATCTTTTTGTTATTTTTTCTTTAGACTTAAATCCCTCAAGAAAATTGTCTAATTGATCCATCGTCCGGAAAAGTCCAATCTTTACTAATTTTGTAAAAAAAAATTATTCAATTAAACTAACAGAACTAAAATAGCATAGAAAGTCACCTAGACAATCTCCTCACACACTTAAAATTGTGCATTGTCCCCAATGCACACCATAACTAATAAAAGGGTAAAAGAGAGTCCCTGGTAGGCCAAATGCCGAAGCACTAGCAGCTCATGGGGTACTCAGACTTCTCCCAGGCTTGGTCCTTCGTGCGGGTACCTAACACTTAGTTCCAACCATTTGGTTTGCTGTTGCATCCTTTCAATATCTTTGCTTTCCATGTTCCTAGAGGATCAAAAATTGACACCACGAATATAATACAATTACAAATAATAAAATAAAAAAAGCAGTAAAGTTGGGTTGCCTCCCAATAAACGCTTGATTTAACGTCGCGGCACGACATGAATCACTTTTTGTCTCCACCTCGAGCTTACGAATTAAACCCCACGTTTTGCTTCAAGCTTATCATTATGCTCTTAGGGCGGTGGAAGGAATCTAACTGGCCCAAGGAAATAATGTAGTATTCTGCACTCCTTGGCCTTTGTATGAGGTATGTAATCATGACTTTCTGGCAAGAAGAATTCCAAAATATATGCACCTTGTTCCTCATTCCTTGACTCTTCAATTGGATTGGATGACTCTATTTCCATATCATCATCCAAACACAATGGGGAAAAATGCTTGGAGTGTGGACCAATGCGCTCACACACATGAACTTCAGTACTTTTAGCATCCTCAACATCAATGATACTAGAGTGAACAAAGTTTATATCCACAATGTCCTTGGATGACTCTAGCCTCACTTCTTCAACATCGTCATCCTCAAATTCTAGTTGGTTATATTGTTGGTTTTCTACTCTGACCTCCTCCATTTGCACCTCAATTTCAGCATCTAATTCATGCTCTTCTTGGCTACTATCCACAATATTGGCTTATTGAGCGTTAACTACCTCAACTAGTTGACTCACTTGTGCTTCTAGGTTGCGAATAGCAGCATCTTGACTTTGTATGTGCAGTTGTTTCTCATTATTTTGTTCCACAAGGCACCTTAGCATATCCTTGATCTCTTTCAGGTCATCATCCCTTGGTTCTTTATTCCTATTAACTTCACAAGAGAAAGAAGAACCATCAAAGTAAGGGGTTCGGGGAAGATAAGAAATATAAGCAAAACCATAAAAGTGACCATCTTGACCACCACACATATCACATACATTCCACAAATAA
Source organism: Nicotiana attenuata (assembly GCF_001879085.1). Classification (NCBI taxonomy): domain Eukaryota; kingdom Viridiplantae; phylum Streptophyta; class Magnoliopsida; order Solanales; family Solanaceae; genus Nicotiana; species Nicotiana attenuata. The sequence continues at coordinate 136,893 of NW_017672953.1, forward strand.
GATTGAGTTGGTGCACATAACTCGCTCTCGGGAATATTTTGATAATTTTGCCATGGGTGGTTTTCTTCACAATATGCATAAGGAGGATTAAAAGTAGATTTACCAACATCCAAACTCCCATAATTCCAGGATGCCATGTTTCTCAAATTAACAAGTGAAACAAAAACATAAAAAAAAAATCAAATACAACAAAACAAAAATAAAAGTTAAAATTTGCAACCTAGCAATATGTACCCCTACAGCAACACAGTTAGTTCCCCGGCAACGGCGCCTAAATTTGATCACACCCAACTCTAGTCCTAAAAAGGATAAGCGGTCGCTGCAAATATAATCCGGTCTAAAAGTCCGGAGTTGAATCCCACAAAGAACTAAGGCTTTGCTATATCTGTTTAATATCACCAAAAAGACAAGTTTGAAAATTTTTCTAAATTATAAAGATTGAGATTTATATTTCTAACTATTTAACTAGCAAATACTAGAAAACGGTAAAATTATCAACTAACGAGACACAGGGTTGGAGACTAAATTAAGGAGGTCTAGAGTTATGATTTCCCCAATAGTCGGAATCCTTCTAGCTATGTTCCCTTCAATTTTTCCAATGTATTCTCTACTGATCGTGAGCACTTCAGGTGCCGTAATTCTCTCTCGAGCAACTAAAACAATTTACTAGACATATTCTCTCGAACTACGCTAGTTGGCTTTATCTAACCGCTAAGGATGACCACGTCAAGGCTTTGTTATTTCTAAACCTGCCTTTAAACCCGCTGTATTGATTTCTCACATACGTTAGGAGAGACATTGTTCAACAACCACCAAAATATGTATCCTTTCTCAAGAAACACTTAATGAATAGGCACAGTCAATCGATGGTCATTCAATCAACAACAATAAACACGTAGTTCAACAAGTAGAGAAATCCAATGGCTCAATTATATATAAACAGAACAAGAATTTATCCTACAAAAGGTTCCATCGAAACCCTAGATAACAAATTATCTATTCATAATAGTATGTAAAACTACAATACTAAAAGTCATAACCAACAATGAAAAAATAGGAAGAGGAAGGAAAAACTTGTAGAAGAGTTCCCCGCCTTGCTCCTATTGTGTCGCTGCCTCCTAGGTCGAATCTGTGTCAAAAATCTGTCCAACCTCTCAAAATATCATTTTTCCATGTATATATACCAAGTAGGGTCAGGCCAAACAATTATTCCTTCTCCTACGCAAAAAAGGACAAATTTTCAGGTCTGGACACTCGCGGTCGTGGTCCGGGCACAGTCCGGGCGCGGTATTTTCCCAGTGCACTGCCTCAGTTCGCGTCCAGGTCCGCTGTCGCGGTTTCGACCATGGTTTTCACCCTGTTCCATTTGAAATTGGAAAAATGCAAAATATGAAAGTTGTAGCCCTTTGGGTTATCTTTCCAACCATATATTGCGGATCCCAAATGGAGTTCTGAGCGAAAAGTTATGTGTATTTTACTAGACAGTGCGCAATATGCCTACTCGATTCTTCGTTTCGTTGCTCTATCATCCGTTGATCCCCGAATACGATCCCCGCTTAATTCCTTGGGCTTTTACTCAGACTTCAAAGCTCCAAATCACTTGAATTCATTCCATAACATCTACATAGCTCGGAATCACTCCTACAAGGCATAAAACACACAATTAGTGCAAACACTAGCGATTAAAGCGCAAACTCAACTAAAGTGTAGTAAATTAGAGTGTAATAATCGACTAAAATACGTAATCATAGCCTATCATCATTCTCAATAATATGGTACGGCATCACCCTTTGTGCTTTTACTCTTAATAATGTGGCACGACATCACCATTCGTGCTTTTTACACTCTTTCTTACCAAGCATATGTATAATCGTAACAAACAAGGAAGGAAACATAACGGACATCAAGGAGAGTTCACAACACAAGTATAGAGTCTAGCATCTCAAGAATATCGGTTATAGTAGTGTAGTAATGATTTCGCATAGAGGTATTTATCATTTAATATATGTCCTTAATATTTAAGAGTCAAACAAGGCATTTAGCGAAATGTCACAAAATTCTACATTTTGCCCTATGTGAAATACTCCTACAAATTAAAGAAATAGATTTTTTTTCCAATTGTTTGCAATTTTATAGGATAGTTAATTAATTGTTCTACTAAAATGAAAATCACAAAAAAAATAGTTCATTTTTTGCATTTTAGCTTTAATTTTAGATTATTAGTTTTTCTCTTTTAATTTAGGGTAAGTTTATTGCTATTCCCCAAATTTCAAATCTGAAAAATCAGACCCTAAACCCTAGTTCATCCAAATCACCACAAAATCACACCCCACACTCCTCACACCCCTTTGAACCCTAAACTACAATTAATTTACCAAAAACCCTCGCCCTTTTCTTTGAATCTATTATCCCATGAACCATAACTTTTCCTCCTTTTACGGTTTCCAGTTGGTGTTTGATAAGGTGAACCACGAACTTTCATTAGTCGATTGTTCCTTGATTTGTTTTCCAAGGTTTGCTTGCTTTGATTTTGTTTGCCATGATTTGTAAATTGTTAGAAACTCCTAGGGTCTTAATTGAACAAATGAAACTTAAGAGGTTAATTTGGGAATAGGAAATAGGATTTTTAGAAGGGAAACTGCTAGAATCTGGGGCAGCTGGCCCAATTTTGGCCAGCACAAATGCTGGAACCAATCAAAAGCTGCCAACTGTCCCAATTTTGTTAAAAAATTTCATGGAAATTCTGGTTTTCTGGGTCTGAAGAGGGTTCAAAGAAGCTGAAACCTGCTGTTGATTGCTACTGTCTTCATTTCAAGTTACTGTCTAAAATGTTCATTTTATAGTTCTTCTACAGTTGTTGTTTTTATTATACATGGTATCATTGTTAGGATAGTGCTCATAACCTAGAGATTCAAATCAACTTAGAAGTGATAAATTGTGTCGAGCATTTTATTAAACACTTTTAATGTATAAGTGGACTGTTAAAGAACTCGGTTAAACAGGCTGTCTTTGTAAATTCCAGCCTACGTTTTATTTAACATTTGTACGCAGGATTGCAATTAATGCAGTTAACCAGTTGTTATAAATTGTGTATTCATTGAACTGGTTTCACAATAGCATAAGTTAGTGTATGGTCAAATTTGAGGCTTAGTTCCTGTTAATGGCACAACTTAAATTGGATTTTTCTGTTGATTTTTGATATTTTCGCATATGTTGTAAAAAGAGAATCTGAATTTTTTGGTTTGGGCATGACCAAGGCCCAGGTGAGGCAGCCTGGTGGAACTTAGGCTGGCTGCCTTCATTTGAATTTATTCATTGTCTTCGGGCTCAACTTCAGTCCCAAACGACTTTGAACTGCTGTTCTATTTCTTTTGAATAATAAATTAGTTTCCTTATCTGGGAATTAGGCTGGAAATCAGCCCAATTAAAAGTCTTCAGTTTTCCTGTTAACATTGAATACCTTTAGCTTGCTATAATTAGAAACCAATTTTTAAAATAAGTTGAGGTGGTCATAGCTACGGGTACGGTTCCCATGACGTAGTTGTGATACATAATTTTGAAGTCCGGGTGTACATTTCATGTGAAATAAGATAAATATGTCGTGAACCGCGAGTGCATTTCATGTAGCGTGGTTTACGATGTGTCTTCAAAACAATCATGAATTTTCCTAAAAAACATTAAAAGCGTTTGGGAAGCTAAAAATGCACAATAGGTTTGAAAACCACAGAATCCGGGAATGCCTAACACCTTCTCCTGGGTTAACAGAATTCCTTACCCGGATTTCTGTGTTTCGCGGACACCATAAATTATCCCAAGTGTCAACTCTGAATTTAATATAAATAATCCCGTTTCGATTGTCACTTAATTGGAAAAAACTCCCCTATACTCCCTTTCGGGTGGTAAAAAGGAGGTGTGACCGCTCTGGCGACTCTACTGGGGACAAGAACCCAGAACTTATGGTTCAGGGTTCAGAATTCGAGCTTATAATAATTGTTATATTTGGCTTTTATTTATTATCTGATTTATATTACATGCTTGGTCCTAATGTGCTAAATGTCGTTTTTTACCGCTTTGATATTGTTTGGACTGTATATAAATTGTTGCGAAACCCTCTTCTATCTGAGTCTTCTAAATCATCTGCAAAGTGTGCACTTCGGCTGCCCCCTTCGGCAAAGCCGGTGAAGCCCCTTCGGCTCGAGCTGTCCGCTCGGGTAAGCCAGATCTAGAACAATACCCCAGGTTTAAACCTAGAATAACATAGCCTCATGTCGGATCCGTAGTAGGAACGCTTGTTTGCATCACGTACATGTGACTTAGGGGACTCAACACAAGGGTTGGGTCCGTCTAGGACAGGTGTACCCGAAATAAAAGACCATCCTGATGCATTCTACGTGCTACTTGTACATTTATTTGATTCGGCTTGCATGTTGACCGGCTTCTAGAATAGGAAAGAACATCAAGAAAACCAAGTTTGAGGTTAGAGAGAGAGAATCACCCGTTTCTAAATATCCCGGTATCCAAAGCACCCTGATCTGCCGAAATTTTGAAAAAAAAAAAGAAGGAAAAAAAGGGAAAGTTGTTTCAAAATAAATCATATTTTCTTGTTGCGTCATAACTGATCGAACTACGCGGGTTTGATTCTCACCGGACGTGGGATACGTAGGCAACTCTCATCGGGTCCAGCCCCGCTTTTGCAAAAGTAACCAAAAAAATGAAATGTTGTCATTTTTGGCATAAATAAAATTAGGTGATTCCGTTTTTGTCTAAATAGCCAAATGTCCCAATAGGGCATCGGAAGGCTGTTTTTGCAAGAATAGCTACCTATGGTCTTTTTTATTTTTTTCAAATTTTAGCCAATTGGCAAAAACAACCCTAAAATCTTCTTCCCTGAGGTGCTGAAGGGCCGTATTTGCAAAGGTGTTTTGTTTCGAGTTGCAATTTTTAAAAATTGATAATCTTCTTTTGAGTCAAAATAAGTCATAGGTTTTTAACCAATCACTTTAAATAAATGTGCAGGATGAGCACTATTGAAAATGAACCTTTCAAAGTTGTAGAGGAAATTCTGCTAGAACTCCATATGTGGTGGAATGATCTAGGGGAGGTCAGCAAAAGTACTGCGTAAAGGCTTTAGGTGGGTTCATTGGTTTGTTAAAGATTAAACCGAGGTTGGACATAATTGAAGCTTTGATACATTTCTGGGACCCGGCGCATAATGTGTTCAATTTCTCTAATTTTGAGTTAACCCCTACACTTGAGGAGATAGCAGGCTATGCTGACTTTAACGGGAATCTCAGGAGCCGATATCCAGTGGCACCAAGGGCTGTAACCCTTCACAAATTTTTGGATCTTCTGAGTATTAGTCGGGAAGTCAAAGATGGAAAATTTGCGGAAGGATTTTGCACATTCTACATCCTATACTGTCGTTATGGAGACCCCCACGGTTTTGAGGAACCAGATACCGGTCTAACTCATTCAGGGAACAAAGGAAAATGGGAAGCACGTCAGGGACTGGCCTTCGTAGTGGCATTCTTAGGCACCTTAATCTGCCCGAGAAAGGATGGACATATAGAGTTGGGGCTCGTAGGAATGGCCGACTTCATGATTAAAAAGGCTAATGGCACTATTGTACCAATGATCCTAGCAGAAATTTATCGAGCTCTAACTGTTTGCCGAGCAGGGGGAAATTTTTTTAAGGGTTGCAACATGCTTTTACAACTTTGGATGGTAGAGCACCTTTGCCATCGTCCAGGGTACATGAACTATGGTATGACCGGTCTTAATTGCATTGAAGAACATGAAAACCGAGTGGATGGTCATGAGTTTCCAGAAGGTACGGAGGCATGGTTAACACATTTGAGTTCCTTGACAGCAAGCAAAATCGAGTGGACATTCGGTTGGCTCCTGATCAATAAAGTCATCTATATGTCAGCTGGAGTGTGCTTTCTTTTATTGATGGGTCGTCGGAGTATTCAGCCGTATGCTCCACACAGGGTTCTGCGCTAGCTAGGTAAGTACCAAACTGTCCCTCATGATGAAGATCTGAGTCGGCAAGTCATTGAACTAGGTCCAAAAGTTGTATTCCCGAAAGAAAAAGTTTGCCAGATTTGGTATCAATGTAGGTTCCTGGAGCCACAAACTCGGGTCCGGGATTTGTCCAAGGGTGAGTTAGAGCCTAGTTACACGGCCTGGTATGGTAAAGGGGTTCAAGTCCATCAAGAGCCTGAATGTCCCGCCAAGAGGCCCCATGTTCAACAATTCACTAATGGGGCACAAGAACAGTGGAATTGGTTGGCAAAGGAGAAAGGCTACAGGGCCATGATAAGCAAGTTGGAAGGGCAAATCAGAGATCTTAAATTTGACAGTGATGTGCAAGCCGCTGCAGATGAGGGAGAAAAGAAAAAATTAGCCCAAGAAAATGAAGTCCTCCGAGCCCAAATCCAAAAGATTAGAATAGCAGCTGAAAACCAAGTAAGAAGCAGAGCAGATGAAAGACTCATAAACGGTCTTAGGAAGAAAATATGTAAGTACGGGAATGATTTGGAAAAATCCGAAAGTAGTCTGAAATGGCTAAACAAGCAAAAAACTTCAAGGCAGAGAGGGAACATTGTTATGCATTGATGGCCCAAATGGAGGAGGACATGCAACAATTGCAGGAGCAAAGCAATAATGACGCCCAAGTTCTGGAAGCTAGATCTCAACAAATTGGGCGCCTGCTCCAAGAGAAAGGCATCATTAGAGAGAGGGCCATGAGTGTGAGGATATGACTAGATCCACTTTCTTCGCCGCAGTGATGACTTTTATTCGCCAGATAATGGCTGACCTGGATCGCCTCCAAGGAGATCTTGCACGTAGGCCCGTATGTACTCTTGATTTTATTTTTCGAGTCTGTATTTTTAGTTTCTTTGGAGTCTGTCGGTTCACTTTCGAGTCTGTAGTTTCAGTTTCTTTTGGAGTTTGTTAGTTCACTTTCGAGTCTGTAGTTTCAGTTTATTTTGGAGTTTGTTAATCAACTTTTGAGTCTGTATTGCAGTTTCTTTTGGAGTCTGTTAGTTTTTATGTTTAAATCTGTAAGATGGAAACATTGTAGTAGAGGAAAATCAAAATGTTTTATTTATGAAATTTGAAAGCCAAAATATTCTTATTTATTTCACCTTTATCTCTTGAACTACGTAATGATCTGATTCATGTGGCGTCATGATACGTAGGCAATCCCCATAGGATTCGATCATAACTATAAAATGAAAAGGAAAAAAAAGAGGAAATAAAAAGAAAAGGGACTGAGTGAAAAAAAGAGTGGCAAAACAAGAAACAAGAGAGAAATGCAAAATAAGAAGGGCGCAATGAGAACCAAGTGAGAGAACTGATAGTGACCATTGCATTCCCAACATGCGGTTGCCTATCTATTAAGTTCTTAATTGCTAACAAGTTTACTTGTTGTCATCAAGTTTCTGGCAAGTCACCCATATAATACCAGATCTAAGCACAAGGCGAACATGGCTGGCAAAGAATTGGATTCGAGTGTTATTGACCCTCCAAGGAAGGTAGAGGAGTCTAAACCCGATTTGAAAGAAGGGTTGCGTAAGCTGAAACACCAGATGGCTGAGATGTACCAGACATGGATGAAAGGGCATCCTCCACCATCATACCCCGCCAACCCCGCTTTCGTCCCACCATTAGCTCAAGAACCCCCCATTATCGATCTATCCCCACAACATGCCCCAAGCTTCAACCCTTATCACCACTATACGGGCTCCTCTTCCCAAACTGTCCAAGCTCCATTAGCCAAATCAACCGCATGCCCCCCTCCACCAGCTACCCCTATCTTCGTAGCACCTCCACCAACCACCCTCCACCAATCTTCCAGTGAGCCGGCACTCCAAGCCCAAGACAACCAGTACTACGCCCCGGAGCCCACCTTCAAAGTCCCAGATCACTACTCATACACCCCCCGTTTTGACCTTCCTATAGAGACTAAGAAACCACCCAAAAACCCAGAACAGGAGGAGATGTTCAGGAAGGTGAGAAGCCTGGAATAGTCGCTCAAAAATATGCAGGGGCTGGGAGGCCAAGTGAGTGTAGACTACAAAGATCTGTGTCTGTTTCCAGATGTCCAGTTACCTGTTGGATTCAAAATGCCCAAATCCGACTTGTATGACGGGCACGGAGACCCCGTGGCCCACTTAAGGGGATATTGCAGCAAAATGAGAGGAGCCGGTGGGAAAGATGAGCTGTTAATGGCATACTTTAGCCAGAGTCTGAGTGGCGCGGCATTGGAGTGGTACACTCATCAGGATCACAGCAGATGGTATACCTGGGATGATTTGGCCCAAGCATTCGCTCGACATTTCCAATACAACATAGAAATTATTGCAGATCGTTTGTCTTTGACTAAAATAGAGAAGAAGCCTAGTGAAAGTTTCAGGGAATATGCCTTTCGCTAGAGGGAACAGGCAGCACGAGTCAACCCTCCGATGGAGGAAAGTGAAATGGTAGAATACTTTCTTCAAGCTTTGGAGCCTACTTACTTTGGTCATCTAATATCGGCCATAGGTAAGTATTTCAACGAAGTAGTAAAGATGGGAGGTATGGTAGAAGAAGGGCTCAAATCGAGCAAGATCATGAGCTATTCAGCTATCAAAGCAACTACCCAAGCAATTCAAAACGGTACTGGAGGAGTAATAGGAAAGAAGAAGAAAGAAGATGTTGCAATGGTCGTCTCGGGATCATGGCATGGTCAGAGGGGTACACCACACCATTACACCCAGCCTCTACCCCATCCTCAAACCTACACCCAAACCCCATATAATCCACCCCAACACTAATTCCCACCACCAGAGCCAGTATTCAGTTAGGCCACCCTAACACCATGTCCATCACGCACAGTCATATGCTCAACCCCCTCCTCACCCGCAATGGCGTGCCACAGCTCCACGAAACCCTTACCCACCTCCACAAACATACCAAAACCCCACTGGTCCAAACTTTTGAACCAGGCCAGAATACAGAAATGAAAGGTTACAGCGAAAGAAAACTTTCACCCCGCTTGGGGAATCTTATACTAGCTTATTTCAAAGGTTGAGGCAGTTGGATGTTCTGAGGCCAATTGAGTCAAAACTACCAAACCCCCTCCAAAGAACCTGGATTATTCTCTCAGATGTGCATATTGCTCTGATGCTCCGGGGCATGACTCAGAAAAGTGTTGGCACTTGAAGAACGCCATCCAAGAGCTTATTGATACAAACCAAATTGTGGTCCAAACTCCGGAAGCACCCAACATCAATCAGAACCCATTGCCTACCCATGCTAAAACGCACATGATCGAGATAGTGCACAAGGACGGGGAGCCCAAGAAGCCTTCACAATCCGTCATGATGATCCGGTCTAGTGAAAGTAAGTCGGTCAAGGACCCGGTTGTTACAAAAGCAACCTCTTCGATAGCTGAAGGATCAACAGATAAGTTGAGCATGCCAAATGATAAGCCATCTGTGGTAGTTGAAAAGAGGTCCCCAAGTGATGTTGTAGAAAAGCAAGAAAAGCCAAAGGTGATCCTGTCGGGGGTGGCAAGTAAGCCTGTCATAATTGTAGAGGGTGCCTGCACGGACCCTATCATTATCAAATCTGTGACCCAGCTGTCGGTAGCTAACACCAAGGCCGCCCCATGGAACTATGAGCGGGTGATAGTGACCTATAAGGGAAAGGAAGTGAAAGAGAAAGTTAACAAAGCCCAGGGACTAACACGTTCGGGGAGATGCTTTTCCCCAGAAGAGTTAAGGAAAGCTAAAACACTCAGAGACAATCCAGTTCTAGTGAAGAAACCGGTCACTGAAGAAGAGGCGGAAGAGTGTTTGAGAAAAATGAAGGTGCAAGATTACTCCATCGTGGAACAGTTGAGAAAGACTCCGGCTCAGATTTCCCTGCTATCATTGTTGATCAATTCAGATGAGCACCGTCGGGCTCTGATGAAGATTCTGAACGAAGCTCATGTCCCCGACAAAATCACAGTGAACCATTTGGAGAAAATTGCCAACAAGATATTTGAGGCGAACAGGATTACCTTCTCGGATGACGAGTTGCCTTTGAAAGGTACCGAACACAACAAAGCTCTCTATCTTATAGTGAAATGTGAAGATTCTGTGGTTGCAAGGGTGTTGGTGGATAATGGTTCCAGTGCGAACATTTGCCCTCTCTCCACTCTGAACAAGTTAAAAATTGATACTGAAAGGATCTACAAGAACATTATAAGTGTCCGAAGTTTTGACGGTGGGGGAAAGGATTCTGTTGGCGATGTCGTGCTCGAGCTAACGATAGGACCAGTTGAGTTTACCATGGAGTTCCAAGTACTGGATGTGGTCGTCTCTTACAATTTGTTGTTGGGTAGGCCTTGGATACATGTTGCCAAAGCAATCCCGTCTTCTTTGCACCAGATGGTCAAGTTCGAGTGGGACAGACAGGAGATCGTCGTGCATGGAGAGGAGAATTTGTGTGCTTACAATGATACTTCCGTCCCGTTTATTGAAGCCGAAGATGATAAGGGGCCTTGGGTTTACCAAGTTTCCAAAACCGTGCAAGTTAAGAAGGTCCCCGAGGGGGAATGTGTTCCAGGTCCAAAGTTAGCCTCCGTATCTGTCATGGTGGCATCTGAAATACTGAAGAACGGTTTTGCACCAGGCAAAGGTCTGGGCGCATCTTTACAAGGTATCGTGAAGTCAGTGTCTCTACTTGAAAATTTGGGTACGTTTGGCCTAGGATTCAGGCCCACAGGGGAAGATGTGAAAAGGGCTAAAAGGTCGAAAAAGAAGGCATGGTCACTCCCGAAGCCTATCCCGCACCTCTCCAGGCCCTTTGTCAAACCATGGGCCGTGAAGAGCCTAGTGTCAGTAGTCCCAAATCCTATGGTTGACATTGATAAAGAGTTAATCGAAAGGTTCCAGAGGTTATTTGATGATGTGAACATGGTGGAAATTGGGGAAGGTTCCAGCAAAGCAGACGTGCAGTTTATTGGTCCAAGAGTAAAGCTTAACAATTGGGATGCTACTCTTCTCCCTACTCGGAAGGAGTTTTGGTAGTTTGTTTTGTTTTCCTTTATGTTATCTGGATTATTCCAGGGTTGTAATCCAGATTTTTATTTTTATTTTCCGTCTTTTTTGATGTACAAACTCTTCTATCCTTTATTTTCAATGAAATGCAATTTCCCTTTTCCATTACTCTTGATAGTGTCATTTTTGTCTTTCTTTGTACAGTTCTTTTTATGCTGGTTTCAATGACATGACATGCATGAGGAATCTTCGGCCATGTCTTAAAAGCCAATCTAATTCTGAAATAATAATCCAAGAAATAGAATGTGATGATGAAACAGAATATGATGAAGAGGAGGCATTTGAGGAAATTATTCACTTTGAAAAGAAACCCAAGCCTAATTTGAATGAAACTGAAGCAATCAATTTAGGGGATGCAGATAATATCAGGGAAACCAAGATAAGTGTACATTTGGAGCCACAAATCAAGGAGGAAATAATCAAAGCACTGTTTGAATATAAAGACATTTTTGCATGGTCATATGACGACATGCCGGGTCTAAGTACTGACTTAGTGGTTCACAAATTTCCCACTGACCCGGCATTCCCTCCCGTCAAGCAGAAGTTAAGGAAGTTTAAAACTGACATGAATGTGAAGATCAAGGAAGAAATCACAAAACAGTTGGATGCAAAGGTCATTCGAATCACGCGTTACCCCACTTGGTTAGCTAATGTTATGCCAGTGACAAAGAAGGACGGCAAGACCAGGGTGTGCGTTGATTACTGCGATCTCAACAAAGCAAGTCCAAAGGATAATTTTCCATTGACAAATATCCACATTTTGATTGACAATTGTGCCTAGCATGAGATCGGGTCTTTTGTGGATTGCTATGCGGTGTACCACTAGATCTTGATGGATGAGGAAGATGTGGAAAAGACAGCATTCATCACGTCGTGGGGAACATATTGCTACCGGGTCATGCCATTTGGTTTGAAAAATGCTGGGGAAACTTACATGAGGGCAATGACTACCATATTCCATGACATGATACACAAGGAGATTGAGATCTACGTAGATGATGTGATCATAAAGTCCAGGAAGCAGTCCGACCACGTCGGAGACTTGAGAAAGTTTTTCCAGAGGCTCCGCACATACAATCTTAAGCTCAACCCTGCAAAGTGTGCATTTGGTGTTCCGTCTGGGAAACTGTTGGGGTTCATAGTCAGTCAGTGAGGCATTGAGTTTGATCCATCAAAGATCACAGCTATCCAAGAATTGCCACCCCCAAGGAATAAGACTGAGGTGATGATTTACTCGGGCGTCTAAACTACATCAGCAGGTTTATTGCTCAACTCACGACAACTTGTGAGCCCATCTTTAAGTTGCTGAAGAAGGATGTTGCGGTCAAATGGACTGATGAGTGCCAGGAGGCATTTGATAAAATCAAGGGGTACTTGTCAAACCCACCTGTATTGGTCCCGCCGGAACCCGGGCGACCTTTGATTCTCTATCTGACAGTCCTGGATAATTCATTCGATTGTGTGTTGGGTCAACATGACATCGCTGGCAGGAAGGAGCAAGCCATCTATTATCTCAGCAAGAAGTTTACATCCTATGAGATTAAGTATACTCCCCTTGAAAGGACATGTTGCACCCTAACTTGGGTGGCACAAAAGTTATACATTATCTGTCATCCTACACTACTTACCTCATTTCCTGCCTGGATCCTCTAAAGTATATCTTTCAGAAGCCTATGCCCATAAGAAGACTTGCAAAGTGGCAGATTTTGCTCACAGAGTTTGACATCATCTATGTGACGCGAATCGCAATGAAAGCCCAAGCATTAGCCGATCATTTGGCCAAGAATCCAGTGGATGAAGAGTATGAGCCATTGAGGACTTATTTTCCTGATGAAGAAGTGATGCATATCGACGAGGTGGAGCAGGATGGAAAGCCAGGTTGGAAACTTTTCTTTGATGGAGCCGCTAACATGAAAGGTATCGGAATAGGGGCTGTGCTCATTTCCAAAATAGGGCATCACTACCCTGTTACGGCCCAGCTTCGTTTTTATTTTACCAACAACATGGCTGAGTATGAGGCATGCATTCTGGATTTGAGGTTAGCTGTAGATATGGGAGTCCAGGAAGTCTTAGTTTTCGGAGATTCGGATCTATTGGTACACCAAATTCAGGGAGAATGGGAAACTCGGGATTTAAAGCTCATACCGTATCGATAATGTTTGCATGATCTTTGTCAACGGTTCAGATCAGTAGAGTTCAGGCATATTCCTAGGATCCATAACGACGTTGCCGATGCCTTGGCTACCTTAGCATCAATGATACACCATCTGGATAAGGCTTATGTTGACCCTCTGCATATTCAGGTCCGTGATCAGCATGCTTACTATAATGTGGTTGAGGAGGAATTTGATGGTGAGCCGTGGTTTCATGATATCCGAGAATACATCAAGATGGGGGTGTATCCGGTACAGGCCTCAGGTGATCAAAAGAGAACAATTCGACATTTGGCTAGTGAATTTTTCTTGAGCGGGGGAATTTTGTACAAAAGAACTCCAGATCTTGGATTGTTGAGGTGCATAGATGCTAAACAAGCCACGACTATCATGACCGAAGTGCATTCCGGAGTTTGCGGACCGCATATGAGTGGGTATGTTTTGGCAAAGAAAATTCTTAGAGCAAGGTATTATTGGCTCACCATGGAACGAGATTGCATCAGCTTTGTGCGCAAGTGTTATCAATGCCAGGTACACGCTGATTTGATTCACTCTCCGCCATCTGAATTGCATACAATGTCCGCACCTTGGCCTTTTGTTGCTTGGGCATGGATGTCATTGGGCCAGTCGAGCCAGCGGCGTCAAATGGGCACAGGTTTATTCTGGTGGCCATCGACTATTTCACTAAGTGGGTTGAAGCTATAACTTTCAAATCTGTGACCAAGAAGGCAGTGGTTGACTTTGTTCACTCAAACATCATTTGTTGGTTCGAAATTCCAAAGGTAATCATCACGGATAATGGTGCTAATCTCTACAGTCATTTGATGAAAGAAGTATGTCAACAGTTCAGGATTACGCATCAAAATTCCACTCCATATCGCCCAAAGCAAATGGAGCGATTTAGGCGGCCAAGAAGAACATAAAGAAGATACTTCGAAAGATGGTGCAAGGTTCTAGGCAATGGCATGAAAAGTTGCCTTTTGCTTTGCTGGGTCATCGCACTACTGTTCGCACTTTAGTAGGTGCAATTCCTTATTTGTTGGTATATGGTACTGAAGCAGCAATACCCGCGGAAGTTGAGATTCCATCCCTTCGGATTGCTGCTGAAGCCGAAATTGATGATGATGAGTGGGTCAAAATCCGTTTGGAGCAATTAAGTCTGATTGACGAGAAAAAACTAGCAACAGTATGTCATGGCCAGTTGTGTCAAAAGATAATGGCAAGAGCATACAATAAGAAGGTGCGTCCCCGGAAATTTGAAGTGGGTCAGCAAGTGTTGAAACGCATCCTTCCACATCAGGCTGAAGCGAAAGGCAAGTTTGCCCCAAATTGGCAGGGGCCGTTCATTGTAACAAGAGAGTTGTCCAATGGTGCTTTGTACTTAACAGATATAGAAGGCAAATGTGTAGATATGTCTATCAATTCTGATGTGGTCAAAAGATATTATGTATGATTTCTTCGGTTTGTCTAAATTATTTGTTTGTACTTGGCATATTTTGAAGGTTGGAATGACGAAGGCATTTTATTCTACTATCTAAACACTTTATCCTTTGTTACCCCTTTGAGCCATATTTATTTTCTTTCATACCCCTCTTTAGGAATCAGTGGCAAAAGTTCAGAAACACATATACAGAAGATAAATAAAGAAGAGAAAAGAGGAAAAAGAGAAGAGAAAAAGAAAAAAAGAAATTTAGAAAAGTAAGTAAAGCAAAAGAAAGAGAAGAAAAGAAAAGAGAGGAGAAGAAAAGAAAAGAAAAAAAAGGGAAAAGAAAAGAGAAAGAGACAAGTAACAAAAGCAAGGCAATTCCTATGTCACAAACTACGTTCGACCTGATTCCTTTAAAGGATACTTAGGCAGCCTCATGGTTCGGTCCCATCAAAATAAAATTCAAAAGTCCCCAAGCAAGGAAACTGGGGCAGAAGTTGCAGTTTTGTAAGAGATCTGATTCCAAAAGTTATAATTTTGAACCCATTCCAGTTGTTTTTGAGCCTTTATGATATCCTTTCTTTCTAAACCTATCCAAAAGCCCACATTATGGTCCAAAGAAAGACCTTTCGATCAATCTTTGAGGAATGCCAAGTCAGGCGAGATAGAGGTATGAGTCATCAGGGGCAACACTCCGTTCTACACAAGGAAAATGAATAAATGAGAGAGTCCTATTGGTGAAAACCCTCACGGGAACCGTAGGTCGATGGATAGCTGAGAGAAATTAAAATGAGAGAGTCTTATTGGTGAAACCCCTCACGGGCACTGTAAGGCGATGGTGAGTTGAGAGATGTACAAATGAGAGAGGTTAGTTGGTGAAAACCCTTCAGGGCGTCGCAGGTCGAACAAGGTTGGTGACTTCGCAGAGAGATTGGATTATGGAAACCCCGGGGCATAAAGTATGAAAACTGAAAGGTGATTGGTTGAACAGGCTAGGCCGATTAATCCGAAATGCATGTCATGATCATTGGTGCCAGCTGCCTCACTCAGATAAGTCTCTTTTATTTTTCTTCCTCAAACAGTCATCCTGTTTTGAATTTTCTTCTTTATTCCTAACTCTCGAAGTCATTGCATTTTATTTTCTTTTGGGTCCACTTCTCTAAGGCTTTTCCAATGTTAGCCTTGTTAAGCAAGTAAGAAAGGATTTCAAAGCTTATTACCAACTTTCGAATCCCACAAAGCAAAATGCTGCCAAAGCATACCAGAAATAACATGATGCAAAATGGAAAATAAGGTGTTAGTGGAAGTTCAAGTGGTCGAGTGGTTTCGTGAATTTTGGGGGAAATACAGAGGTCAAAATTGGAAGGACAGAAATGTAAAACAGCAGGTTAAGTGTAGGGCACTCGGGTCATTCAGGGTCCTGTGGTTGAGGATCAATCAAAGGGTCAAACAGTTCTTTGGCAGTCCAAGGCAGCTAATCAGAACAAAGCATGGCAGTGGAAAAGCCACCTTCAGTAAGAATGCTGCAAACTAACCACCACGTTTTCAAACTGATAAGATTTTCTTGATTAAAATAGGGGCAGGAAATTTCGTTTGTTCCGGAGGAACCCTCCGTGAGGAAAGCATGTGCCAGACAGGTTCGGCCATAAACCTTCAAAACCCTCCTGGATAATAGGATTTAATTTAAAGTTTTCAGGACCCTCCTGGATAATGGGATTTAATTTAAAGTTTTCAGGACCCTCCTGGATAATGGGATTTAGTTTCAAGTGCTTAGGACCCTCCTGGATAATGGGATTTAATTTCAAGTCCTTAGGACCCTCCCGCATATCGGGGTTTAGTTTCACGTTTTTAAGACCTTCACAGATAATGAGATTTAATTTTAATTTTCAGGGCCCTCCTGGATAATAGGATTTAACGTTTAAATTCTTGTAGATCTTTTGTAAAACATAATTCGGTTAACACTCACAGATGTTCCCAGTATCAAACTGGGGTAGAAAAGTTATTTTGTTTTGTTTGATTTGTCGTAATGGCAAGCGCCCACCTAGATAACAAGGGAATACATTTCGAGTTTGCATCAGGCGCCCACCTGGATAACAAGGGAATACATTTCAAGTTCTTGCATCAGGCGCCTACCTGGATAACAAGGGAATACATTTCGAGTTTGCATCAGGCGCCCAAACAAGGGAATACATTTCAAGTTCTAGTTTCAGGCGCCCCCCTGGATAACAAGGGATTACATCTCGAGTTTGCATCAGGCGCCCACCTGGATAACAAGGGAATACATTTCAAGTTCTTGCATCAGGCGCCCACCTGGATAACAAGGGAATACATTTCGAGTTTGCATCAGGCGCCCACCTGGATAACAAGGGAATACATTTCAAGTTTTAGCATCAGGCGCCCACCTGGATAACAAGGGAATACATTTCGAGTTTGCATCAGGCGCCCACCTGGATAACAAGGGAATACATTTCAAGTTCTTGCATCAGGCGCCCACCTGGATAACAAGGGAATACATTTCGAGTTTGCATCAGGCGCCCACCTGGATAACAAGGGAATACATTTCAAGTTCTTGCATCAGGCGCCCACCTGGATAACAAGGGAATACATTTCGAGTTTGCATCAGGCGCCCACCTGGATAACAAGGGAATACATTTCAAGTTCTTGCATCAGGCGCCCACCTGGATAACAAGGGAATACATTTCGAGTTTGCATCAGGCGCCCGCCTGGATAACAAGGGAATACATTTCAAGTTTTAGCATTAGGCGCCCACCTGGATAACAAGGGAATACATTTCAATTTCTTGCATCAGGCGCCCACCTGGATAATAAGGGATTACATTTCGAGTTTGCATCAGGAGCCCACCTGGATAACAAGGGAATTCATTTCAAGTTTTAGCATCAGGCGCCCACCTGGATAACAAGGGAATACATTTCGAGTTTGCATCAGGCGCCCACCTGGATAACAAGGGAATACATTTCAAGTTCTTGCATCAGGCGCCCACCTGGATAACAAGGGAATACATTTCGAGTTTGCATCAGGCGCCCACCTGGATAACAAGGGAATACATTTCAAGTTCTTGCATCAGGCGCCCACCTGGATAACAAGGGAATACATTTCGAGTTTGACTCAGGCGACCACCTAGATAACAAGGGAATACATTTCAAGTCTTTGCATCAGGCGCCCACCTGGATAACAAGGGAATACATTTCAAATTATGCATCAGGCGCCCACTTTGGAAAATAAGAGAACTCACTTCCGAATTCAATACGGGTTAGCAACAACAGAAGCTCACATCGAGAGTATGTCAACAGTTCAAGATGCACGATAGAACTGCAGAAGAGGCAAGATCTAGTTTGAAGATGTGTAGATAGTATTCTTGTAATTCATAGATCATAGTTTAGCCTGGCTTCTTTTTATTTTGTCTCGGTGTAATAAGGAGTTCAGCAAGCAGTAGCAGCAGCAGCAACAGTGAAATAACAGCTTCCCGGTAGTCCCAGCTACCAAAACTTCCCGAACTACACTGACTTGATTCCTTTATAGCCAAGGATATGTAGGCAACCTCGGAAGCAAGGTTCGGTCATATCTTTCAAAAATGCTTCCCACGGAGTATTCAAACGGGCAAAAATCGCTCATATCCGCTCACTTTATCTTTGCCCGAAAACTCTTCGTGTTTCCGAGCAAAGAGGGGCAGCTGTGAGCACGTGATTTTTGTCCTATGTGAAATACTCCTACAAATTAAAGAAATAGAATCTTTTGCAATTGTTTGCAATTTTATAGGATTTTTGTAGGAATTTGTGTTAATTGTTTGTATTTCTGTGCATGTTTACTCTTATTAAAATCATGAAAAATACAAAAAAAGTACCATGCATTGCATTCAGATTTTATTTCCATGTTTTTAGGATTAATTAGTTAATTAATTGTTCTACTAAAATGAAAATCACAAAAAAATGGTTCAATTTTTTAGCTTTAATTTTAGATTAGTAGTTTTTCTCTTTTATTTTAGGGTCGGTTAATTGTTATAAATTTTATAGTCGAATAAATTTTTACAATTTAAATTAATTTAGAAATTTAATTTAGGTTTTTAATTAATTAAAGGAAGAAAAGAAAAAAACAAAAGAAAAGGAAATTGAAAAGAAGAGGTTGGTTTAAACTTGATTGGGCCAGTTGATTGCTAAGTTCAAAGTACCACCCCAAGACGGCCCCAGACCCAGCCCAAAACCTGCCTACCCGGTCCAGGTTCCCCCCACCACTAAACGACCTCGTTTATGTCTCTTTCCATCACAGCCGTTGATCTTGTGTGATCCAACGGCTGTGAACTTGGCATTGGTTTTATATTTAATTGTCCTAAAACACTCCCCCCCCCCCAAACCCTAAGTTCACTTCCCACTTCATCTTCTTCTCTCATCTCCTAACCAAACCCTAGAGACAGCCGCCCCAAAATCCCCGCCGCCTCCGCCGTCAACCACCCACCGGAAATCGCCTCACGGCGGTTCCTGAGCTCCAAACACCCCCAAATTAACACCCCATAAACCCTATCCCCTCCTCTTCCTAGATCCATCATCCATGTCCCCAAAAGCACCCTCAAATTCCCCGAATTTTAAATCTGAAAAATCCGACCCTAAACCCTAGTTCATCCAAATCACCCCAAAATCACAACCCACACTCCTCACACCCTTTTGAACCCTAAACTATAATTAATTTCCCAAAAATCCCTCGCCCTTTTCCTTGAATCTAATATCACATGAACCCTAACTTTTCCTCCTTTTACGGTTTCTAGTTGGTGTTTGATAAGGTGAACCACAAACTTTCATTAGTCGATTCTTCCTTGTTAAGGACAGTCGATTAATGTTTGTTAAAGTTCGTTTCATTTTGTTGGAGAAAGTGGTCAGATGTTCTTTGTTGGGTCCTGTCACGACCCCAACCCCCGTCGTGATGGCACCCAACACACTGCTAGGCAAGCCCGACCAATTTAACAACCTTCACCCTTTTTTATGCAGTTCATGATTCAATTAACACAAATAATTACTAAGTCATAATACTGAAACTCTGAAATATAGTTAAAACATGCGGAAAACCCAAGTAGAAATACTACTACTACAGAGCCCGAAAAATCCGGTGTCACAAGTCTGAGCCTCTAATATACGGGTGCCAACATACTACATATTGCTCTAAAGAAATGCGGAAATAAAAAAAATAGGTTAGATGGGAAGATCAGGACTGCGGATGTCATGCAGCTACCTTGATGCTCCCAGATATGATGCTCGACAGAGAAATCCTCATTCTGCCTCAGTGGTTGCACCTAGATCTGCACACAAGGTGCAGGGAGTAATGTGAGTACTTCCAACCCAGAGAGTAATAAACATAAATAAGGGTTGAGAGTAAGAAATCCTGGATAGGCACAATGTAAGCTATAATTACAGCAGAATCCAGATAATATCAACTCAATAAACCAATGAAAACAATGATGCTGCAACAGATAAGTAAATGAATGACAATCAATTAAGAAATGCAACAAATAGTACCGTACTCTCTAGTACCCGCTGCGGCGTGCAGCCTGCTCCATTTATTTATCGTCGACGGCGTTCACTGGGGGTGTGCAGACTCCGGGAGGGGCCCTTTACGGCCCAAGCACAATATCAAGCCATCTCGTGGCATCCATTAGGCCCTAAGCCTCATATCAATATCAGTATAATACTGCTGCGGCGCGCAGCCCGATCCCATACTCAGTCCAGAATCATGTAAGCCCCTCGGGCACAATAATATATAAATATTAAGCCCAAACTTCATTATAAATATCATTTAAGTTCCATGTTTGAGAAAAAGTGGCTGAGTTTGCAAAACAGTATCAAATACTAGGACTGAGTTCAATTATATGTAAAAATGGTAAGAAACCAGTAAGAGCAATCCCTGTAGGATTCAATCAGTTGGCACGAGGCCAAATTATGACAATTAATCCATTTTTATAAGAATATCAACTAAGCTTCAATCAATTAGGTAGTAATTTTATTAAGCGGGACGGACCAAGTCACAATCCCCGACGGTGCTCTACCCCATGCCTGTTATCCGGCGTGCAAGTCACCTCACATAGCACTACGATGTGCAAATTCGGGGTTTCAAACCCTCAACACAGCATTTACATCTATTACTAACCTCAAGCCGGCCAAAAATCCTAGCTCACTATGTCCTTGCCTATCAAATCGACCTCCTCGCGCGTCGAATCTGACCAAAACCACAACGAATACGTCACATTATGCTATAGCATCAATACCCAATCGAAAATAATCGAAAAACATCAATAATTCTGAAATTGACAAAACCCGAGCCCCGGGCCCACTTCTCAAAACTCAAAATTTTTTACAGAAAAGTGTTCTTAATCTTCTCCCGATTCCGTACATATAAAGAACACCAAAATCGGAGTCCGTTTGACCCCTCAAATCGACCCCTAAAAGTCTCATAATCTCAGGCCCCAAAATCCTATTTTTCTACTGTTTCTCATGAATTAAAGGCTGGGATTATGGTCTATATTCACTCATAAACGAGTTTTATTTATCAAATCACTTACCTCTGTGATACCCATTGATTTTCTCTCTTAAAAATCGCCTCAGAAGCTTCTTCCCGTTCAAAAATTGGAAGAAAACTCGACCTGCCCATTATAGGTATACTAATCACGCGTTTTACTACTCCCAATGGATTCCTTGTGAAATTCTAATGAATTTAGGCTTTTGAATCACTCAACTTGACCTTATAATGAAGGAGATATGTAGGTTTAAGATTTGCAAATAGTGCAGGTTTTAATACGCCGCCAGGGGCAATTTCGTCATTAACCTGAAAATCTGGGCAACCTTGGTAAAATGGCCATAAAATCCTCATACGATGTCCAAATTCGACGATTCTTTCTGCTACGGGTCCGTAATTACGATACGGATCTAATGCTTTATTCAAAACAATATTCGGAGCTCATTTGTTCAATATGATATCATTTATGCTTGAAGAAACGACGTCGAAGCATAAGAAAAACGAGCACAACGCAGCCCAAACCTATCTGAAACTCACCCGAGCTCCTCGAGACCACATACGAACATACTAACACGTCACATATGATCATTCAAACTTAGTTGCACTCTCAAAACACCAAAACTAACATCAAACACAACTACTCGATCAAGCTAGTCTCTAAAACTCGAAACACGCATTTTATCAAAAACCCAACCAAATCACCTCCGAATAACCTGAAATTTTGCACACACATCCCAAATCACATAATGAAGCTACAACAACTCTCGGA
>NW_017672954.1:0-557 GCF_001879085.1 Nicotiana attenuata
TCCTGATTGCTGAAGCTTGAAAAGTATTCCCTTGTTCTCCAGGCGGGCTCCTGATTGCTGAAGCTTGAAAAGTATTCCCTTGTTCTCCAGGCGGTCTCCTGATTGCTGAAGCTTGAAAAGTATTCCCTTGTTCTCCAGGTGGGCTCCTGACTGCAACGAAACAAACAAAGAAAATTTTCTGCCCCAGTTTGGTGACTGGGCGCATCATGTTACCAAATATTACTAAAAATTTGAAAGCTAAAACTTGAATTATACTTCCCTTGTTCTCCAGGTGGGCGCCCGATTGCTGAACTTGAAATGTATTCCCTTGTTCTCCAGGTGGGCGCCTGATTGTTGAACTTGAAATGTATTACCTTGTTCTCCAGGTGTGCGCCTGATTGCTGAAACTTGAAATGTATTCCTTTGTTCTCCAGGTGGGCGCCTGATTGCTGAAACTTGAAATATATTCCCTTGTTCTCCAGGTGGGCGCCTGATTACTGAAACTTGAAATGTATTCCCTGTTCTCCAGGTGGGCGCCTGATTGCTGAAACTTGAAATGTATTCCCTTGTTCTCCAGG
>NW_017672954.1:4981-5702 GCF_001879085.1 Nicotiana attenuata
AAAAAAAAAATTATATTACGGGTTAACGGGCTGAACCGGGCTGTAGCCCGTTAAGAACCCGTTAAGGGCTTAACGGGTTGTAGCGGGTTCGGTCACCCGTTTAAAAAAAAATTAACGTTTGTAGCCCGCCCCCCGCCCAACCCGTCCCAACCCGCTTTTTTTGCTACAGTAACGGGCTGGACCGGGCTGACCCGGGTTGAACCGGGTTGTTAGCGGGTCAGCCCGGCCCGATTAACACCTTTAGTCTCACATGAATCCTAAAGCACGTCCATTGTCCCCACTCCGTGTGTATGCTGTTCTTTCTTGACTTAAACCATTGGCCTTGGCCTTGAGGTCTGTTGCTCCTTCACTTGCCATGACAACTGATTTCCATTCGAAGACCCCGCTTGTTCCTTGACTAACTACTTCCTTTGTAAACCTTAACACAGAAAATACCTCATCTCGCTCAAACCCAACACTTTCTATCTGTTGCATTGCTCCTGAACTGACATTTACCAACCTTTGTGTCTCACATGAACCCCAAAGCACGACACTTGTCACCCCTTCATTGCGTATGCTGTTCTTTCTTTCCTTAAACCACTGGCCTTGGCCTTGAGGTCTATAACCTTTGATTTCTGCTTGGAATACCTTGCTTGTCATTGGTTAACCAACTTTTGTCAATCTGCACAGGAAATACCTTGATCTGTTCACCCTAAACCCTTCATCTGTTGCATTGTTCATG
>NW_017672954.1:5712-9937 GCF_001879085.1 Nicotiana attenuata
CGATTAACACCTTTAGTCTCACATGAATCCTAAAGCACGTCCATTGTCCCCACTCCGTGTGTATGCTGTTCTTTCTTGACTTAAACCATTGGCCTTGGCCTTGAGGTCTGTTGCTCCTTCACTTGCCATGACAACTGATTTCCATTCGAAGACCCCGCTTGTTCCTTGACTAACTACTTCCTTTGTAACTTAACACGAGAAATACTCATCTCGCCTCAAACCCCACTTTCTATCTGTTGCTATTTGGATTGCTCCTGAACTGACATTTACCAACTTTGTGTCTCACATGAACCCCCAAAGCACGACACTGTGTCACCTTCTTGCGTATCGCTGTTCTTTCTTTCCTTAAACCACTGGCCTTGGCCCTTGAGGTCTATAACCTTTGACTTTCTGCTTGGAATTACCTTTGCTTGTCATTGGTTAACCAACTTTTGTCAATTATTGCCACAGGAAATACCTTTGATCTGTTCACCCCTGAACCCTTCATCTGTTGCATTGTTCATGAATTGATATGTTACCAAACCTTTGTATTTCACAAGGATCCCCAAAGCATGTTGATTTGTTACCCACTCGATGCGCTTGCTGTTCTTTCCTGACTTATGCCACTTTTGATGTGCTAGCCAGATCTTGTCTTGTGCAGTTGGGAACCAGCTGGTGGCAGATTTTTGAAGTCATTTTCTCATATTTTGACCACACAGACTCAGGAAGAGGAAGTTAACAAGCAAAAGAAAACGAGTAAGGATATGGACAGAGATGATTCTAACAAGTAAACTACAAAGTGCGACTATCGGATGTGGATAATGACTCTAATGACCTGACATGCACCTGCATACACTATTCTGTTTGAGCAAATCTGATGTTCAACTTCTTGTGTACCTTTTCGCCCGTGAAACTGGGCTTTCAAATGCTCCACTTATCCGATCTGATTCACAATCCTTATTCGACTTGTAGTGCCCGAAGGGTTTTCCACCATCAAGCCTCTCTCATTTTGGTCTTTCTCTCAACTCACTATCGCCTTAATGGTGGGACCCATGAAGGTGTTCACCAATAAGACTTCTCTTCATTTTTGATTTCTCTCAGCTTTCGTCGCCTTGGATACCCGTGAGGGTTCTCATCAACAAGACACTCTCATTCTTCATTTCCTCGTTTTGGACCGGAGTGTTTCCCCTGATATGATTCACCTCTACTCGCTTGACTTGGCATTCTCGAAGACCTAATCAGAAGGTCTTCCTTTGGACCGTAATGTGGGCTTTTTGGATAGGGTTAGAAAGAAAGGTATTCAAAGGCTTCAAAACCAATTCAACATGGGTTCAAATTACAATTTTCGGGAATCAGATTTCCCACAACAACCACAACTTCTGCCCCAGTTCTTCCTTGGGGACTTTGGACTTTTATTTCGGTGTGACTGAACCCCAGATAGAGGCTGCCTACGTATCCTTTCGGAATCAAGTCAAACTAGTTCATGGCATAGGATTACTTTGTTTGCTGTGATTTTTTCTTTTCTTTTTTCTTCCTCTTTCTCTTCTTTTCCTTTCTTTTCTTCCTCTTTTCTCTTTATTTCCAAAAAACTTTTTTTTTCCTTCTTCTTTTTACTACTTTTCTTTTTTCCTTTTTCAACCTTTTTTTACCTTTATTTATCTTTCACGCTTGTGTTCCTGATTCTTTGCTTATGTATTACCAAAAGGAGGGGTAACGAAAGAAAACAAATAAGGCTCAAAGGGGTAACGAAGGATAAAGTGTTTAGATAGCAGAACAAAATGCCTTCGTCATTCCAATCTTCAAAACATGCCAAGTACAAACAACACATTTAAACAAACCAAGGAAAACATTCGTAACATCTTTTGATTGTACTAGAGTTGATAACCGTATCCACATATTCGCCTTCCACATCTGTAAAATACAAAGCACCATTGGACAACACTCTCACTCTCATTACCACGAACGGCCCCTGTCAATTTGGACAAACTTGCCTTTAGCTTCAACCTGATGCGGCATGATGCATTTCCATAGGGTTTCTTTATGTTTTATCTGCCCCAGTTTCACATGGTTCGGGCTTCAAATGATCTCAAAGTGTCCAAATTTGGTCTTATTTCCCTCAAGTGTCCCTATCATCTTCAAAATTGTTTCAATGCTTCATGACTAAACTAACTTTCGAGCTCAGGCTGAGAATTATGCATGCATGTCATGTCACTAGAACCAGCAGGAAAAGAACTGTGGAAAGAAAAGAGAACTAAGCAAAAGAAAATGACTAGAAATAACAGAAAACAGGAAATTGTATTAGACAGATGGTGAAACGGTTCGAACAACAAGACAAGCAAACTAGACTGGGGTTACAACCCTGGAACAAACCTAGACAAGCGTGAGAACCACGGCCACCTGGGGCACCCTGAGAAACCTAGAGGGCTGACTGGAAGGGCCTAGAAGGCTGACCCCTATCATATGAATCTCTGACTCCAGATGAGGCACCACTGAATCGGCCTGACTGACGGGGTCTCTTGTTTGCTCTATGACCACCCCCCTGTGGCAATACCATCTCGATCCTCCGGGCCACATTGGCCGCCTCCTGAAAAGTGATATCACTCCCCGCCTCCCTAGCCATCTGGAGACGAATAGGCTGGATGAGTCCATCAATAAACCGTCTCACTCTCTCCCTCTCAGTGGGGAGTATGACAATAGCATGGCGAGCCAACTCAATAAACCTGGTCTCGTACTGGGTGACTGACATGGATCCCTGATGGAGATGCTCGAACTGCCTCCGATAGGCCTCACGCTGTGTGACAGGGAGAAACTTCTCCAGAAATGTATGCGTGAACTGCTCCTAGGTCAAGGCTGGAGACCCTGCTGGTCTAGCTAAACAGAAATCCCTCCACCAAGTCTTGGCGGATCCAGATAGGCGAAATGCAGCGAAATCAACTCCATTGGACTCAACAATACCCATGTTCCGAAGAACCTTGTGGCAACTGTCCAAATAATCCCGAGGATCCTCGGTGGGTGCACCGCTGAAAGTAGTAGTGAAGAACTTGGTGAACCTATCCAATCTCCACAAAGCATCGGCAGACATAGCTGCCCCATCACCTGGCTGGGCTACCACACCCGGCTGAGCTGCTCCAACTGGCTGAACTGCTGGAGTCTGAATCGGGGGAACTCCTTGCTCCGGAGTACGAGTAGCAGGAGTCTGGGCCCCTCCTCCAACCTGAGAGACGGCTGGTGCTACATGAAGCAAACCTGCTCGAGTAACACTCTCCATGAGACCCACCAATCGGACCATAGTGTCCTGAAGAACTGGGGTAGCAATAAACCCCTCTGGGACCTGAGCTGGGCCCACCAGAACTGCTGGGGCTGGGGTCGGAACCTCCTCGTCAATGTCAACTTGAGGCTCCGCCACTGGTGCTGCTGCTCGGGGCTGAGCTCTGCCCCTACCTCGGCCTCTAGCACGGCCTCGTCCTCTACCCCTAGCGGAAGCTGCCTGGGGCTCGGACTGCGGATCGGAAGATGAGGAAGCGCGTGTTCTCGCCATCTGCGAAAGAACAGAGTAGAAATTCAATTAGCATTGAGAAACCAAACCCCACGATAAGGAAGAACAAATGTGAAACTTTTCCTAACTCGGTAGCCTCTGGGGATAAATACAGACGTCTCCGTACCGATCCCTCAGACTCTACTAAGCTTGTTCGTGAGTTGTGAGACCTATGTAACCTAGAGCTCCGATACCAACTTGTCACGACCCGGATTTCCCACCCTCGGGAGTCGTGATGGCGCCTACTAATGAGAGCTAGGCAAGCCAACTTGAATTACTTTTTTTGAAAGGAAAAAAAAAAGTAATTCAAGTTGGCTTGCCTAGCTCTCATTAGTAGGCGCCATCACGACTCCCGAGGGTGGAAAATCCGGGTCGTGACAAGTTGGTATAATATTGAGACTCTATAATATTGAGACTTCCGCTTATTATTTAATTTCGTTGCTTTTGTATTATTGCCGATAATTGTTAAAAGGAATTATGTTATTTATGAAAAAGTAATTCATTAACTTGAATTACTTTTTCATAAATAACATAATTCCTTTTAACAATTATCGGCAATAATACAAAAGCAACGAAATTAAATAATAAGCGGAAGTCTCAATATTATAGAGTCTCAATATTATACCAACTTGTCACGACCCGGATTTTCCACCCTCGGGAGTCGTGATGGCGCCTACTAATGAGAGCTAGGCAAGCCAACTTGAATTACTT
>NW_017672954.1:10511-10970 GCF_001879085.1 Nicotiana attenuata
ATATATATATATATATATATATATATATATATATATATATATATATATATATATATATACAGCGGAATCGAAATACCAGACAAGTAAACAATATGAGAGGGGAAGCATGCTGTGGGGAGATAACAGTTTCAAGTGAAAGTTGCCTATTAATGAAGGAAAAGCAAAACTCAAACAATAATAAGGAACAGAGATCAACAAGTGCACGACATCACCCTTTGTGCTTTTACTCTCATCCTCACCAAGTAATAGTATAACAAAACGTGTACGGCATCACCCTTCGTACTTTTACTCTCATTCCTCACATATAATCAATAGAATCGGCACGGAATGGCACATCGTGCGGCACGGCATCACCCTTCGTGCTTTACTCTCTTTTCCTCACAAATAGCAAACAGTGCACGACATCACCCTTCGTGCTTTAACACTCTTCCTCACCCAATCAACAATCACAAACAAGAT